>NC_022027.1:14460924-14465712 GCF_000317375.1 Microtus ochrogaster
GGCTAGTCCAGGTGTGAGAGTTAGCCTAGAAGAGGCTAGATAGAAATGGGCCAAGCAGTGTTTAAAAGAATACAGTTTGTGTGTTGTTATTTTGGAATATAAGCTAGCCAGGCGGCCAGGGTTCTGGGGATGCAGCCCCGCCTCTCCTATTACTACAGTAGACAGTGACATATAGAAACTAGCTTCATCATGAGCATTTGTATTGGGCATGTGTATATTTCGGAAATATTCTTTTTCTAAAAAATAAGGACAAAAAGCAGAAGGAAGAGGAAGATGATGAAGTAGAAGAGGAGAAGGAGAGCTCTCCACATTAGGTGGGAGAGAAGTATGGAGAGGGTGTATCTGGGAGGAATTGGATGGTACAATGAAAGTGCTTGTATGAAACTCTCTAGGAATTATAAAGAAACATTACACCATAAAAATAAACATTTTTTCTCATGACAACCCAGGGTAACTTTTACAAATATACTGTTGACTGAAAGAAGACAGACATATACACATATACACATACTGATTCTTTAATTTACGTAATTACAAAGCAGGAAAATGATGATGTCATCTGAGAAGGTAAGGCAGGGATGCAGAACACAGACTCAGTGGGGAAACCCAGAAACTGGTTGATGCTGAGGCTAAGCTTTAATCTGCTTGTTAACTGCATATGTCACTGAGTATTTAAAATGTCATTGATCTGGATATTTAACACTTGACTACGTCTAGGACATGAAGACAAATTTCAATAAAATTGGATAAAAGCAATACATAATAACATGAATTGATCATCATAGAGGAAATAACACATAGAAGAAAACCGTTAATTCCTTTCAACTTTTATTAATAATCTAAGTATGATGCAAACTGTCTAAATTACTTAGCTAGGTGAGTATTATGAGATAGGAAATATTCAAATATAATTATCTGCCTCTCTACTCTTTCTTCTTCTAACATAATTACATGATAGTTCTTATTATTCTTTCGTACCATATCTTCAGATGCAGAAAAAGACTATAGAATATAAGGTTACAGACAAGCTTTCTTTTGGCACTGCATCCAGACAGAGGGATGGGAAACATCAATTTTGCGTTGTACATCACTGAACAAGAACAACAAAGCATATTACGTCAGCATTTAAATTGCTGAAGTTCTCTGTTTGAAAGGGTACTGGTCAGTGATGGATTGCAATCATTTTAAAGGTAGAAAGTACTTAAGGGTGGCCAACAATATGGAAACCCAGAATTATGCCCCCTGGAAAATATGGAAGAATTAATTGCTTTTCTGTCACACTGTTATACTTGACTGAACAGGCTTTGAGTTTAACCTCACTCTTCCTGCATTTACATCAGTGCTGTCTTAACTGTTCTGCTCTGAAAACTCAGACTTGCTATTTTATAAGCAAAAACTCCTATTTAAACATAATTAGTGAATGTGCTGGAAACAGCCTCAAGCACTGCCAGTCCAGCATGTCATAAATGGCCAGTATCAGAAAAAATATCCTACAAGGCATTTGCTCTGATGTAATACCTAAGAGGAAGAAAATGGGCAAACAGAAATTGTTTTGGTGACCTCCAAAGACAATGCAAAAGTGAAGAGAAATACTGAGCATATTGCATTCACTTTCTTGGCACATCTAGCAGAAGGACATTGAACAATTAGGAGCTCTAAGATTGCTTTATAGTTAATTTAACACCTTGATAATACCCTTCTCCTATCAAATCATACTTTGTCACTCCTCTAAAGCCTGCATCTCTAAGATAATCACTTACGTTGGCAATGGTAACAGATGTTAAGCTTTGAATTTCTTCGATGATGACTTCTACTGAAACTATCAGAAATCTTAAACAAATTTCATTTACAGCTAAATTGAACAAAGAGCAGGATAAACAGTTAACACCACCACCAAAACCAAACCCAAATTCATTAAATAAAAAAAAAAGCCTATCTCACAAGACCAGCCCTTGATGAAGAGCTAGTAAGAAGAGATCCCTGCAGAGTTACCTAAGCCCTAGTTGTTCAGCTTTAAAACAACTAAATGGACTCAGTGTTGGAAATTTCTGACATACCAGAAATATTGTTACACACGCACATGTAATAATTAAGAAGTCATGAAATTAAGAGGGACTAAGGGCATAGAAGGACACCACTGATCAATATTTTTCTGGTATTTTTCTTTCAGTTCCTTCATCCTCTTGTCCACAGTTTGGAATATTCTGCAGCCTGCTCCTTGTTTTCCTTAGCACATTGTTTCTTCAGAGCAATATATTGGCACCTGGGCTATAGGGCATGTTGAGAAACAGGACGTTGAAAATTGGGTCCTCTGGATCTAGACTTCCTACCTTATTTTTTAAAAGGGATTTCTGACCACACTGAAGAATATAATCTTTTTGTTCTCTTTTTGTGTTTTTATTTAGTTATATATTTCTTTGCTCTCTTCCCTCCCTTCCCCCTCACTCAATAGCAGGGTCACTCTACTATGGGTCAACACATCTTTCTTCATGGAAAAATCTTGTTTGTCATGCCGACCACTGGTTAGGGACACAAAGTTGTTCCATTCTTCACTCAGAGCATCAACAGATACTTCTGCTCTCATAAACTTCTGATAGAATGTATGAAGTTTGCACTCATACTCTCCTCCAATGAATTTCTGACAGATATTGGCTGGGATACAGCCTTGATACAGCGATTCCAGTTGCCCAGTGAGTACCATGAAAAACAGTCAGGTATCATGTTCAAACTGGCATGTATGGAAGAAAGAAACCAAATTCTGAATTATGTAGAACTTGACTACAGGGATTTTTAAGACATGCTAAACATCATGATAATATCAAGACACACATATTAGCAATTATTAATTCATCTTCTATATCTATATGACTTAATTTTTGATTGAAAGGAACTTAAGATCTAAACGTCCCAATTAAATGACTTTTACAGTGTTCTACCTTCAATGGGGAACTGTAAATGAGCAAAAAGGAAAAATTAACTTTTGGGATTTATTGATAAACTGCAGTTAGTTGAGTGGTGGCAGTGCATGCTTTTAATCCCAGCACTCAGAAGGCAGAGGCAGGAAGGTGGATCTTTGAGAGTTCTAGGTCAGCATGGTCTAGAGAGTAGGTTCCTAGATAGCCACAGAAACACAGAAAAACTCTGTCCCAAAAATAAACAAACAAAAAAGCAAAACAACAACAACAAAAACTCCTGAGCATTCAGATATTTTAAAACCATGAAATATCATATACTCCCTTAGCTAGCCTGGCTAGCCTAAACATACCTGTAGAGAAGGCTGTTGTTGAACATGCAGTTATACACTCAGCTCGATCCATGTACTACTGAGACTGTAGATTTATGCAAATATCCTCAGACAGCTCTTTTTTTTAAAAGCCATGAACAGCTGCTATTCATCATCATCATGCTACTTACTAGTCTTTCTCCATACCATACATTGTTGTAGACAAAAGGAACTGGAAACCACTGCTCTCCCATGCTCCTTCTGCAAACATTTTGGATCAATATCATACAGATCAGAAGCATGAGGTCCTATGAAAAGCTTTAGAAGAGAGAAAAATTTGTCTTGACTATTTCTTAGTTTTCTGTATTTTTAGGAGGGTTTCCAAAACTCATCAAGTTCAAACATCTTGTAATGTTAAATAACATTCAATTTACACTGAGGAAAAATATTGGAATATAACACCTACACTTCATAGACACAGCAAGTGTGCAGTTCAACACACAAAGATATGAGAAGTGCTCAACCACAACTTTTTATTATATACTTTCTATCATACTGAATCCTTACCATTCATTCATGCCATTCTCAGGTTGTAGAGACAAAATTTACAGGTCACAATAGCAAATCAAAGATTCTTCACTTCGCCTTTAAATTTTCTCTCTGGGATAAATCTCTCCAGATGCTGAAAATGAAACAAAATTAGACTTGTCAATGTTTTCATTTTCTTTTATTTTCACTAAAAGTGTAATAGGAAGTATATCATCAAAGAAATGGGTTTTAAAAATGTGGTATATATGGTTAATGGAAGCTTTTCTACTGAAAGAAATGAGGTACTGTCCTTTTCAGGAAAATAGGCAGACCTAGACAAATCTCAACCTATCTCAGCGAGACAAATCCCATTTGCTTTCTCTTATGAATGGCTCCTAGATTTTACACAGATATACAAAACCATATATGTGTATGATATAAAAATATTAGTAAAAGAATATAGGAGGACAAAAGGAGTTAATGGGAGGGGACCCAAGGGGAGTGTTGTGGGAGAAGATGACTTCAGGGAGGAAAAAGTCTCTAGGTACAATTTATGCATGTCTAAATTTAAAATAAAAAAAAATAACAATCAGTTTAAAAAACTAGCCAGTGTTTATCACAGTGAGATATTAGTAGGAAGAATAGAGCAAATAATAAAAATGATGAACAATATATTGCTATATTCATCCAAAAATACTGAGAAACTATAATGGAGACACCTGTGACCCAGGACCTGAGCACACAAATAGAAACTTTCCCACAAGCACTCGCAGAGAAATTTATTTCTCTTGAAGTACTAGAAAAGCCATAAAACTCTTTTTACCTTCTCTCCCAACTCCTTGGCACAAGTTTCTGCACTGTACTGTTCATTTCCTGTGAGCTTCTAGCAATTCTGTGATTACATCATTCTGTTATAATCCTAGAACAGTTTGAAATAGCCTAAGAATATGAATGTTTTCTACTTGATCTTACAATATCAATAAAATAACTTAGACACAGTGTAAATTTAAACCTAGGGAGAGACAAAGACAGGGAGA
>NC_022027.1:14465892-14471823 GCF_000317375.1 Microtus ochrogaster
AGAGAGAGAGAGAGAGAGAGAGAGAGAGAGATTGTGTAAACTGCCCTAAAATGCCTTGAGCCTTGGCCACTTACACCTTTCAAAACTCTTCAAAAAAGACGACCATTGTGATTCTATACTGCTTACATAGAGACAAGCAAACCACTAATCTGAAACAGTACAGGCACATTATTCCTAAATTCAGCATATGCTTAGTGGAACTAAAATTGCTGTGAATAATGAGAAAGCTGACGACAAACTGGAAAAAGAGAATATAATATTTATTCCGTGAACACTTTTATTTAGAAGTCATTCATTACCTTCTTTCCCTTCCTTAGTAGATTCTGTTCCTTATGGTACAGATTCCTTTTTCCTCTTTGTTAGTAACTAGAAGGAACTCTTTTTGTTAACTTGTATGCAGTAATTGATTTTTAGGTAGTGCAGGGTAAAGAGAGGTCAAAAATAATACAAGGGGAAAAAAATAAAAGCTAAGAGTAAGTGTGAGGAATCCTACCAGGAGAAGAGAGACATGTTAATTGTACTGAAGTTTAATCCTGGAGGCATCATCAACTAACCTGGCAAGTCAAAACCCACAGCATTAAGTTCAAGGACACACAGCCATGAATTACAGAATGCCAGGCTCCTTGTAATCCAAGCTAGGGTCATTACTGGCCCCTCTGCATCCCCTCATTTCCTTCGCGTTCTAAATGAGGACACAGACACCTGTTCCAGCAGCAGGTGGTATTTGTTTATTATAGCTTTACCTGCTGGGTTTTAATCAGTCTGCAGCTGTAGGAACCCGCTTAAGTAACAGTTTATACGACCAGATTCTTACAGAGTGGTATTTTCCGTGAAGTAGCAAAGTTTTATATAACACTCTCATAAGACACAAAACATCATATAAGCAGCGTCGATTCTTCCATCTTTCTTCTTCTAACATTTAGAAAGACTAATCAGTGAGTCATTTCACATGCAGAGTTGAAAAGCTAATCTCTTAGTATTCTGCCTTGAGGGAGCCTTCATGTTATGTGCTCTCATTATGAAATCCTATTTCTTAGCAAGAAAGCAGCCAACATCTCTGCGGGTGCTACACCTCTTTCATATACCTCAGAAGGTAAGCTAACTTCTGCCTTCGAAGGGGAGGCAAAACATTAAAAGGAATGAAAACAAGAAATAGACAAAAAAAAAGATGCACAGAGTATAAAATTCAAACCCCATAACATTACTTTAGAATTTGAAACCTATTGAAATACCACATGGTGGAAGTGTTATAAGCAGTAAATTGTTTTGAGAATACTTCTGTTTTCAATAGCTGGGATTCTTCTGATTTTAAAAGACTGTGAATTAACTTTTCCTACTCCTGTTAGAATACAATAGTCATTTATTTAATATCACTGTAACCTCTATGGAATTGACAAAAAATATCTGTGACTCATTTAAAAATCTTACTCATTAATAATAGATTCATCTCTCATAGAATACATCCCAGCCTCAGTTTCCACTCTCCCATCCGCTCCTAGTTTTTCCCTACCTCCCCTTTCCTCCAGATACACTTCCCTTCCATTTCCCTTCAGAAAGGAGCAGGCGTCTAGGACCTAGACAACAAGCCAAAACAAGATACAGGAAGACAAGTCAAAAGCTTTCATATTGAGACTTGACATGGCAATCTAATAGGAGGAAAAGACAGGAAAAAGAGTCATAGACACACATACTCTCACTTTTGGCAAAACATCAACAATTCTTCGTGTTTTTCTTCAGTGTTTAATAGATGTGTTACCAAAGTAGAATTCCAAATACCTAGGAGAAGTAAGGAGAGAAATGTTGCTTTCAAATCCCTATGGGACCCTGTCTTTCTTGTATGATTTGGGTCTTTCCTGGATATCATCTTTCTAAGAAAGGTTTTCTCAATAGCTGGGTTTATCATTCATAACACCTTTTCTTCATTTCTCTTCTGTGCACATATCACCCTCTAACAAAATTTATTCACTTTTTATAGGCAAATATTAGCATCACAAGAACATTCAGTGATGTTTCCTGGCTGTGTTACAGAACAAGAAATTGGAGCAGGGACATTTTGAGAGAAATTGAAACTGAGACAATTTATCAAGAAAGAGAGTACCCTCCCAAGGAAGCTAAGAGGCCAAGGATCCAGGAAAGAGGGTTATAAGGTCAGTAGAAAATGCTGTACAAAGACTTTGGTCCACAGTGTCATTTATAGTTCACACTGACTCTGCTCATGGCCTATTTGGTGGAAAGAGGTTTCCAATATTTTCCTCTGTAATTTTTTTATATACTAATGTAAATATTGTGCATTTTCCTTCTTTGAATTCATCTCCTGCCTCAACTTGTGTTTTTACCATTTTACTTTATATAATCTCAGTCAGAGCAGTGACATAGGAATGAATGCTCTCACCAAAGCAAAAGCAAACCCAAGGGTAATTCCCAAGTCTTGTAGCTCTTTTTCTACCACTCAGGTCTCATGATGGAATCATCTGGGCTTTTCAGGGATCAGTAAACCCGAGCTTTCCCATTTGGTAGTGTGCAGCACACTTAGCCTCTCTCTTAGGATAGCTATTTCTGTCCAGGTAGAACTCCTTAGCTCATCATGAACAATGGTCCTAGCATCTCTGGCATAATGGTCTTGATATCAAAATTAGGATTTACCATTACAACTTCATGCAATGGCATCTCAGGGCTGTGTGGCAGGGCTTATAACATTCTTATAGACAGCCTAGTCCCAGCAGTTCTCTGAAACCCTGGTGAAAATCCTCATGGTACCTTCCATCTAACATCTCTCGTGTCTATAAGATTAGATGCAGGTGGAATACATTGTTGAATCCAGCTCCCATTTGATGATGCAAGCTTATCTTAATGGGTGATAGTTGGAGAACTATTTCTGTGCTATGCTGGACAAACAGATTCTCAGGCACATGGTTTTAAAGGAAATTACTTCAGTGGTGTCCTGCTTTTGTCATCACTGTTACAGTTTTTGTGTGTTTGTCAGTTTGACACAGACTAAAATTATCTGAAAGAGGGACACACAGTTGAGAAAATGCTTTGGTAAGACTGGCTGGTAGGCAAGCCTGTGTTTCATTTTCTTAGTGATTAAGGCCCAGCTCAGTGTAGTGATGCCTACCCTGGGTAGGCAGTCTTGAGTTGTATAAGACAGAAGGCTGAGTAAGTATCTGGGGCAAGCCTGTCGGAATTACTCTTTCCATAGTTTCTGCTGCAGCTCCTGCCTTGAGTTCTTGCCTCGAGTAAGAAGAAATGAATCTTTCCTTCGTTGACTGCTTGGTAGTGGTGTTTACCACAGGGATAGAAACCTAACTAAGATCAGAGGCATTCTTAGTTCTGAACCTTTTTTTCAAATTAATTCATAGTTGTAACATGAGGGCTGGCTTGTTTGTTGCTGGGGTTTTTGTCCTGCCAGGTCCCCAAGCTGTTCAGTCCCAAAGAAAATCACACATAGATCTCCATAAATCATAAGCTGATTGGCCCATTAGCTCTAGCCTCTCACTGGCTAACTCTCACATCTTGATTAACCAATTTTTCTGATCTATGTTAGCCACGTGGCTCAGTACCTTTTTTCAGTGGGGCAGATCACATCCTGCTGCTTCAGTGATCTGGGCAGGAGTGGGAGGAATCAACTTCCTCCTCCCCAGAATTCTCCTGTTTTCATTATATCATTTCTATTTCCTGTCTGGTTTTCCTGCCTATATTTCCTGCCTGGCCAATCAGTGTTTATTTCTAACATGATTGACAGAATACAGACAATTCTCCCTCACCACTTCCCCCTTTAAAAAAATAAAGAAACAAAAACAAAGGATAGTTTTATAAGTTGGAGCTCTGCAGAGTATATTGTTTTTTAATTGGTGTCTTTTGTGTCCCCTGAAACAGAACTCCAGGTTCTTTTCAATAGTACTAGTCCTACCACTAATTACAAATGTTTCCTCTGATATCCCCTTGCTCATCCTCCTTTCCCCATTAAATTTTAGTTTTCATGTATTTCTACTTACTCTCTGCATCAATTTTGCTCAGAGAAGTGAGAAGTAGCTATGACATAGTATGGAAGGTATCCTATCCTGAAATTATTTCAACCAAGCAAAATGACTCTAATATTTTGAGTTTGGTTTTCCGTCTAGTTCCTGCAACATGAGTAGACTAAAGATAGTTTATTTGTTAAAATAATCACATTTCCATAGAGTCTTTATTTGCCTCAGAAGCTTCATGATCTGGCTTTCCATTTTTAAGCATTTTCTTTGATAGTCTTGTCTCCACAAGGCTAAGCAAAATTACTCACTGAGCAGAGATTTGTATGTTCTATGGGTTCCCTAGCCTGTACTTCTATAGTCTGCTGTGTTGTACCTAGAAATTAGAACCTAATATTTGATTCTTCTGTATCTCATTCCTATCTATTTAAATTGCATGTATAAATAGTGGCGAATTGCATTTTATTACAGAAGTTGGAAATGTTATTTTCATTTTGAGTTGTTAGTTAAACGTTTTGAAATGATACTTAGAAGAATGAAATGGTTACAAACCATTAAGAAAGGAGAAGTATAATGTCTTGAACGAATATGCTTGACCATTTGCCAATGTGAATTGCAAATTTACTATTTGTAAATTTTTCTAAGAAAAAAGATCATTACTAATGATTTGTGATAATCAAAGCACAAGTGTGCTAAATTTATCAATTTTTATCTACAAAAAAAAAAGAAAAAGTGGAAAAACATCTATGGCTATAAATGTATAATATAATTGGTAGCAAAATTATAATTGAATATATTTATGGGCATTTATACATTTCTGGATCTTCTCTTGCTTTTAATACATTTAGAAGTTCTTCTCCTCCTAACCATTATATTCTACTTTTGAAACTGCTGTCTGCATTTTTTTTTATTTTTTTTTATTTTTTTGGTAAAAGTCAAATAGTTAAGATTCTAGGCTTCGAGGCTACACTCAGTTGCAATTGTATGAAGTGCCACTGAGCTGTGAAAGCTGCCATGGAAAGAAACGTAATGGATATTGTGGATTTCAGTTCAACTTTTTCAAACATACTTGGGCTGAGCTTTGCCTAGTGGCTACACTCTGCCAATCTTTAGTTTATACAGATAGGATATATTAAATAAGAAAGAATCAAATTGTTATTTTCTTTTGCCTTTCTTCTGGTTTTTGATATGTTTCACAAAGATAAATACTTATCAGTTACATTATTAGTACTTTTTCTAATTGCCATACTCAAATATTTGTGATAACTAAAGGGAGACAGGAAGGAATTATATTGGATAGT
Organism: Microtus ochrogaster; assembly: GCF_000317375.1. Taxonomy (NCBI): domain Eukaryota; kingdom Metazoa; phylum Chordata; class Mammalia; order Rodentia; family Cricetidae; genus Microtus; species Microtus ochrogaster. The sequence goes on from NC_022027.1 coordinate 14,471,162, forward strand.
AGTGCAAGGAGATACTGTTCATCACTGTGGGAGAGAAGGCATGACAAAAGGAGTGGAGATAACTAATAACCTATTGTGTCCACAGGTAGGAGGCTGACAGATGAATGCTGTGCTCAGCTCATTTTCCCTGTTTTACTTGGTATAAGACCTATCCCCCTGGATGATCCACCCATATTCACATCAGGTCTTCTATACTCAGTTAAAACATAGGAGACCAGTCTGGTCTACAGAGCTAGTTCCAGGACAGGCTCCAAAGCCACAGAGAAACCCTGTCTCGAAAAACAAAAACAAAAACAAAAACAAAAACAAAAAAAAAAACCCATAGTGTTTTTAATTCCATGAAGTTGACAATGAAGATTGACCATCAGGGATCATGTCATGTAGTAGAGGCGTAAAGAAACATTGTGTGTCCTGGTAATGCTTCTACTTAGTTTCTATGCTAATTTTCTCAAATACAGATTCAACTTAGACTATTTTCATTTACATATGAGGAATTTACTTGAAGTGGGGATAAATTTTTTGAATAAAGCCACATGAACTCAGAAACACAGTAGGAATATAAGAATTAAACCTTCCTTGGTAAACAAGATAGCTCCATGGGTAAATGCTCATACCCACCCACTTGTCAACCTGAGTTTGATTCCCAAGACATACATTGTACC
>NC_022027.1:14472013-14483807 GCF_000317375.1 Microtus ochrogaster
TAAACAAACCTTTGTGATTCTAGATCTATCAAATCCTGAGAAGAATGAGAAGAATATGCCAAACACTGGAGTCTCTGACACCTTTGTCTTCACAGTGGTTTTTATATAACACAGTGAGCTGGTGTCAAGCTTTTGAAAGGGGACCTGTTGTCTCTTACATTTACGACTGGTAAACTAGATGAATGCAATTAGTTCAGACTCTCATACAATATTGTTGTCAGTAGGATCTGGGATTTGGGAGCAGGGTAGGATTTTACACTGGCCCTCTTGCTCCTGATGGATAATGTAGGGTCAGCATAAAAAAAAATATGTGTTAGCTAATGATGTAGAACTTTGCATTTATTTTAGTTTTCTGTTGCTTTAGGCTTTTTCAGCTGCCCTGTTCTGGTTTTGCTATTATTCATTTCCTGGAGAAAGAGTAAAACACATTTCTTTGTTCTTCCCTCATTATAAAATGACAGGGGGAAAAACAGAAATAGAAATCACACTATTTTGGACTGTTGTCTGTGGGATTTAGAACTGAGTAAGGAAAGCACAAGATATGCCAGGCAAGATCTTATTGTTCTTTTTGTGCTTGATAAAACTAAGTGCTATAACCTTGTTGTCAGAGATGTAGCCATTTTTAGGCATTTTTTTTTTCTCTCCTTGTCGTTGTGCTTTCTCCTGGGAGAACAAAGTCATCACACAGTTCACTACATACTATCCTTTGTCAAGGCAAAAGAACATTATTAAGGATTCATCCATCCAGGGACCCTCTTATTTGGGCCATCTGTCTCTGTGCTTTCTTAGGGGAATATAAAAAAGAACTTTCCCTTCTGTTTCCTCTCATTTAGTGGTTTATGAGATTGTGTGTTAAGCCATATTTTAAGAATTTGAACAAGCAGAGATGTTACCAATCTGAACATTTTGACTCTCCCTACTGTGCTTGCCATTTCAGCTGGAGAAATCACACACGGTTTTTCACTTTAATGATATTAACGGGGAACTATCTTCAGATTGCTGCACTCAACGCCACTTTCGCTCTCTATTACTGTTCTTAGTTCAAGGATATGATCTCAGGGTTGATGGACACCGAAGGCATACCTGCCTGGTCGAGAGTCAGAGAAAATTAGATGGTGTAGACCCACTCCTCCCATGGCCAATAGCATGTACAAAGAGATGAGAAACCCTGTTCCCTACATATCAAATGGAGACAAAAGAAAAGGGATCAGAAAATCCAGTTCCTAATCGGCTTCAGAATGACCTCGGTGTTTCCATATCCTTAAATCAGTAAATGTTTTCTCATTTGAAGAGAAAAAATAGGGCCAGTAACATAAAGATTTGTGATTCCCACTTTATTAAAAACTACAAAAGTAGTTGATTAAAATACTTTTGAAGCAAATGAATATTTATGTTACGTGATAAAGTAATTCTCAATAATTCTTCACATATTGAAATTTTCATGGATATGAGAAATAAGAGTTCCAGACCATAAAATAATTGAATCAGTCTCTTCTCATACTAAGAAATGTACCTACCTTTGCTCTATTGGTTCCTAGGAAAAATACAAGTGCTGCTCACTCAGAAGATACCAAAAGTGAATAAATTTTAAAATTGCTCTAAGGAATTGTTCTATCATTTTAATCTCTTATTGGCATCCTTCGTAATTGTTTCCTGTTTATATCTAGTAAAGAATATTAGTCAGTTTTGATGTGAAAAGTATTGTAATAAGCCCGAAAGAAGCAGAAGAATAAAATTGAACTTATACCTGCAAGCATGGCGCTTATACCTTACACATGAATATAATACTGAAATTCTGTAAGATTATTCTCTCATGGCATATTCAACAGATATGTACTAAGCTATGTCTCTTCTAGTAACTCTGCATAAGAACTGGAATTGTTAAAGGGAGCATCAGATTCAGAAAAATATATAAACATTCAAGAATGGATATTTACAATTCAAAGCTGCTATTCTCTTTCAAAGCTAGTAAATAATCAGCAAGTTTTTTGCCGTATTCTAATACTCTGTTCAGCATTAGAAATATTGCATAAACAAAATGGATATGATCTCTTTTCTCAGGATAGAACATGGGATAAGAAGCGTGACAAGAGCAATATAGGTTTTATTTAATTTCCAAGCAGATTTTGTTGGAAATTGAGAAAGTTGTTGTACAAACATCTTCAGATTTGGAAGCAAATGAATGAATGCAATCAGGTAATGAGGTGGCCATAAGATCCTGATCCAGTTTCTAGGTGACTACTTAACATTTGGAAGTCCAAGAGAAATAAAGGTTTCTGTAATGGTCTATAGAAAAGCATTGGATATGACTGAGATTTAAATTCCTAGATTCAGCTTCAGTTACTAGAGTCTGAATGACAGTATGAGATTTGTGGTTTGTAACCACCACCATAAGACATATAAAGCTGGTTTATTTTGATAAGAAAGCTTTGGGCATAGCACATTTGTAACCAGATGATACAGAAGTGCAGGAGAACTTCTCCATATGTCCAGCCAACCATTCCAGATCTTTCCATAACAATCAGCAACTACACTCAGTATTTCCTTCGATGGACACTATTAAGACCCATGCTCCCACAAATTTATTTTAAGAAAAGACAGATCACTCTATTTTGAATCACACTTTTTAAGATAATTATTTTAAAGATTATAATATTATATATCATTCATTCCCCATTCCCTTTCTTCCTCCTCAGCCTCCCATATAGACTCCTTTGCTTGCTTTCAAATTCATGACTTCTTTTTTATTAATTATTATTATATAATATAGCATATATTCCTAATACATAAATATAATATGCTCATTCTGATTAATGTTAGTTGTTTTCAGAACTGACCATTTGGTAATAAATAACTAATTAGTGTGCTCTTTCCTAGAAGACTATTTCTCCCTCTCATACTGGGAACCTAATGGTAGTGACATCATGAATGTTGAAAGAGAACCAACCACAATTACTTATTAAACTAGTATATGCCCTAAATACATTTTAGATATTTGTCCCTATAACTAAATATAAATTTAGTTCTCACTCCTCATCAAGGAACCTCTTTTGCAACATATGGAGACAACTATAAAAAACCACAAGCATTCAGAATTCAGAACCATCCTGTCTTATCTGTGGTGGTTGTATGAAGTAGTTAATTCTCCTGACTCTTTCAGAGAAATGACTCCTGGATTTGTGTATCATCAGGGATATGTTATTCTACTGGCATCATATGACAGCAAGAACAATAATTTACTGTGCTTGATCCTGGTAAATTAATCAAAATAGGAATTTTTCTGAAATAATTTGTGTTTTTTTAAGTGATATTTTTCACCAGGGTTGTAGATTCACTTCTCCTTTGAATAAGTTACTAAATGTCAGTTGTTCTTACTACTAACAAAATACAAATAAAATGTTGAAGTATTTGTCATTGAAGATGACATCCTTCACAACCCAAATTGGCTTACCTTATCTCTCATTTGTAGTGACTTTTATACCTATAATTTTCATTGGTACACATATTATGAGCTAATTATAGCTAAAATTTAAATGACTAATCTATAATCTGCCAAGACTATAGTTTAATTTTCCTGTATTAAGGTACTAATTCTTGCTTATTCCTTTATTATTACCATTTTAAATAAATCTACACACACACACACACACACACACACACACACACACACACACACATATATATCCTATTAGAAGTAAAATGACTCAGCCAAATGTATAACTGACACTAGGTTGTTTAGGTCAAGTCTTGATTTTATGGTAAACTTTGAAGGAAAAAGAAAATTTGAAGTCTTGGTTGTGGCCTTATATTCCCTTGACCTTGCCATAGTACACGAGCAAAAACAGTAGGTAAAACGAATATAAGGTATATACTAATTAGAAATCAAGATGGTCTTCTGTCCATGGAAGATCTGATTTTTTCCTACTAAGTTCTGTAAAAGAATCTGAACTTCCAAGTCAACCTGCTCAATAATTAAGTTTTATTATTTCAGCATATAAATGATCACATAAGTCTTTCTAAGTTAATAAAATGGAAAACTGAATTCTGGATCCAACTGATGACTTTGTTTAATATAACTCTTTCTATACTACATAGCTGATGCTGTATGTTATTATATGCATTTGTGGGTGTAAAATAGATTGGATAACTAAGAAGTATTCCTTTGGAGAGATCTGTAACTCAGATTTTTTTCTACTGTATTAAGTAATATAAAAGACATTGTTAAAATATCTTTTGTTATAATTTGTTATTGTTATTAGGAACATATTCCTTTTAGATGAAGAGTACTTGAAAAACCACCAGTAAAGAAACACAATTAATTCTGTATATTATAGTATGGAACATAAAGAATATTTTTTACCATTATGAATAAGCCGTAAATTAGTGTGTCACACTCCAAGACAGTTTGAACAATAACTAGGGCCAGGCGTAGATTTGTCCACCCTTTTAATGGTATGGCTTTTGTTTTATTCTTATTGTGTGGGGAGGCATTTCTTTTACTGTGCAAAGTAGTTTTCAGAGGAAGCTTATGACTCTTTAAGGATTACCACTAACATAACAAGATTTCTTGTCCAATTGGCAATTACTTTCTCCCTTTATAAGTTTCTCTCAGCATTAGGATATTTTATTTTCATCCAATTGCCACTTTTCCTTACCATCTTCACCCTGTAATTAGTCATTCTTTAAAATAGTGAAGTGATAATCGAAAAACAATGTCTTACCAACACACTTTACCCTTCAGATGAACAAGAAACATATAAGATATGACTCTTCCTAATGTTAGTTTTCATTATCCTGTTACATTTGGCTTCAAATTCAACAGACTATAATAACAAACACAACAGTAGAGAAGACACTAAGAATTGTTCTTAGCTGACATTATGACTTTAGATTCTAATATGTATTTAGTTATCTACTTTTTCTTAGTTATCATAGGCAATGATCTGCCTTTTTCAGATATTAAATGCTTCTATTGCATTCAATAGGAAAATGACTTAGTGTAAAACAACTTAGTTGAAACTGTTATGGATGCTAATCGAGGGTGCTTTAAGTTGCTTTTATGATTCCATGAAACAATATGATAAACTCCAAAGGATGAGTACAAGATCTTCTTTATACCTCTTAGATGAAGGTCACAGTATATACATATATTCTATGATAGAGTACTCATGAAGTAATCCAAAATACATTATTAGTTCCCCACAGGGGTGTGATTTAGAAATATTAAATACCTTTTTTCAGAAGACTCAATAAATCCTAAATAATTTTGAGTAGATATAACCAAAAATCCTGAGTACAGTTTAATGCTATAACAATTTATTTAAGTCTATGATTTTAAGGGATTCAATTCACAAATGCTGGAAAAGTATACACACCATAATGGCCACAAAATCATTAAACATATATGGTACTTCAGCTCTTACAGGACATGAACGTACAATAGGAAAATATGGCACTAGTGGTAAAGGAGAGGGGTTGGGTTAAACATGAGCAACATGTAATGGTGCATGTGTGCTAGATATCTTAATAAAACACGCTGATTTAAATGCTAATAAAATTTGCAGAAAGTATGTAAGTAAAGTAAAAATACTGTAATTATATTTATACATAGGTATCTTCTGAACTTAGTTCTTCTAAACAGAGTCAAGGAATCCAATGCTGTATATAGGGATGTCACAATCTGGTTCAATGGCTTGCTAATAGAAGAGACAAAACATGAAAAAATCACACAGAAGAGGCACCCTTCCTACTCTTTAACTTTAGAAGCATTAACTTTTTAATATTTTCATGCATTTAAATCTTTTTCAAGTCAATGAAGGTGAACTCATATTTTCTCTTCTTTACAGATGATGGAAAGAGACTCAGTTTCCAAAGTTTTCTTTTTTATGACTTTAATGCAGTGGTACCAGAATATAAACTTGAGTCCATAACTCACCACTTGGGCATTATATCAGAAGAATTCACACACTTAGAGCATCGGGCTGTCTAATAGTAAGTGAGCCATGGAAATAATTGGTTCCAGCTCAAATAACCCAACTCGTGTGTAGGAGAGAGACCTAGAAAAGGACAATTTTATAAGCACCAAGGAGACTGACATTGATGACTCTTAGCCTACAAGGTAGGCAGTTGCTCAAATGTCCATAGTACTTCCATGCACAGTGATCATAATCATGTAACATGTAGCCTTTATTTTGAATAACAATCGACTTAAAGTTTAGTATGAGGAAAGCACACAACCTCATTTTTTTACTTTAAAATTTTTGAAATTTCTGGATAGATACTGTTAATTCATTTTCTGGTCAGAGACAGTCTCATTTTTTTTAAAAAAATATTTTATTCAAGCAAAAACATATTACAAATAGACACTTAAAAATCTACTACTTAAAAAGAAAATTATGGAAGTATTTCTTCAGGATTTTCTAGTAGAAAATTAATCTCTAAAGTACCTGTCTTGCTTAGAAAGACAAAGCCAGAAGGAAAGTAATCTTGAACACATCAAGCTACTCTGATGTTACTATACATGAAAAATATCTCTCTAATGTCAATTGATCGGGTTAGAGGAAAGGCAGTTTTTCTCATACAGCTAACAGACCACTAATTGCTTTGAACCCTGGGATTCTCTAAGTGTGGTTTTCTCATCAGTCAATTAAGAGTCTCCAGCTTGATTTAAAAACTTAACTTTTACTAAGAATATAATATTGGTAGAGATTTGTGTCAGCTACTCTTCCTCATTTACAACAATGTTGATATGTTTCTTATATGTGTGTATACGCATATATATGTACACAATATATAATACATATATTCATATTATATATATGATATGGTTAAGAAAAAGATTTGATAAGGTTATATGAAGTAAATACGGACACAATTTGGATCAATTTGGTCATTTTTTTATAACACCTATCTTCCAGAAATTATGCTAAACATGAAAGTGATGTATCTATCCTTTCTTATCTCTAGACAGATATTGACAAGAGTTAACTTTAAAAATTTCATTGAATAGATCCAAATTATTTCAAAATATGTCTACTTAAAATAGAACTTATAATTTTTTTTCAATCTACCCATTGAATTTACCCTAGGAATTTCAGGTTTAGGATCCTTTACACAAGATTACTGAGACAGAACCTATACAGTGTCTTTTCATCCAACCCAGTGGTAACATTTTCATCACAACTGATATTCATTTCATTTTCGATAGAAAAAGTCCATTCTTCATTTATCGTTCTAAATCTTGTCTGTAAAATTAAAAGTCAGAACATACAACTCTCCTCCCAAATGCTTTTTTTTTTACATGTTTTCTACCACATGCAGAACAAAACCCCAAATCCATACTCCAACAAATTTTGTCAAAAGATCTCCACAGTGTTTTCTAATTTTTGGTATCTTTCTTCCATTCTCCTCCTCCACTCCACTCCCCTGCCCTCTCTCTCTTTCCCTCCCCTTCTGTCTTTTCTTGTTTTAATTGAAAAGAGTGCATATTAGTACTTCTGACTAGTTCCAAAGAAAATCTCAGGTTTAGCAACAAGGTATATCTTTCCTGTTCTATTGTCACTATCTCGGTTCTGTTGTTGATTGTTGCTGATAACTCCTTCTTCCTTGAGACACATTTTAGCTACCCACTCTAGGCGGCCCACACTCCCTTGTCATGCACTTTCTTGTCAACAGGTTTCTTTTTCCCTAATAGTAGAAATCAGAATCATTATTTCCCTTGTTTGTCTTTAGATTTTATATTTAACATGACTGTACTCTGGCTTATGGGCAGATGTGTTGTTGGAGGCCACTAGTTAGTTCTCAGATAAGCCCTGAAATAATCATACAGAAACAATATTATTTGCAATACTGTTTGGACAATAGCTTAAATGTATTTCTGGTTAACTCTTTTTAAAAAAATATTTTTTATTAAGCTCTACATTTTTCTCTGCTCTCCTCCCTGCCTCTCTCCTACCCTTCAACCCTCTCCCAAGGTCACCATGCTCCGAATTTTCTCAGAAGATCTTGTCTTTTTCTACTTCTCATATAGATTAGATCTACATATGTCTCTCTTAGCATCCTCATTGTTATCTAGGTTCTCTGGGATTGTGATTTGTGGGCTGGTTTTCTTTGCATTATATCTAAAAACCACTTATGAGTGAGTACTAGTTAACTCTTATATCCTAAACTAGTCCATCTCCTTTAATCTATGTATCATCATGTGGCTATGGCTTACTGGGCAAAGTTCCATTCCAAGCATCTGTCTCCAGCAGGGTTACATAGTCTCCAAACTCTGCCTTTCTTTTCCCAGCATTCAGTTTAGTTTTCTTTGCCTAGCTCTACTCTTTTACCCTATCACAGGCCAAGACAGTTTGTTTATTAACTAATTGTATTCACAGTATGCAGAGGGGAATCCTGCATCATGGATGCCTATATTTGATGTTTCATTCACATCATATTCATCCTAATGAGTATGTGTTAATATTTCAAAAATATTTCTGTGTTATAAATAAATTAATAGGCAACAATCTCCAATCCACTCTTTGTTTGGGAAGTCATTTTCCCTCATTAAGTAGAGAAAAATCAAGAACATATTAATCATATATATTCTTGAACTTCATAGATGACACTTTGTTTAATTAACCCAGGAAAAAGAAACCACTGTTTTTGCTGTTTACTAATGGAAATGTTAAAAATTAACTCAGTGCTTCTTTTTAATGAAAGAAAATATCTAGTTGTTATTTCAGAAATACAATAAGAAACAAAATCAACTCGTATAGGTGTTAAGTAAAAATACTGTTGGTATGTTTATGCAGGCTGTTGGACTAACCTGTACAGTCACAAAGTCATTTTCTAATTAACTGATACAAACAGATCAAGTACAACCTAATAGTTCATTGCTGCAGGTCAGACTGTCTCGATAGATGAGCAGTTCTACAAATGGCCCTGCAATTACAGTAGTTTTATATATCCACAGGCATTTAAAGCAATCAGCAGCTTTAATTGCAAGTAAAGAAAGACCTGCCTTGTCCCAGCTTCTCCTGTTCTCTGACCTATTTGCAAAATTGTCATTTCTGAAAGAAGAGTGAGGCCAACCACCAATAATATGTGAAAAAAAATGAACTGATTCATGTGCATGAAGTCATATGGATGCATTGAAGAAAATTGCTTTGTTCAGAAGATTTAAACATTTCTGTTTGAGTCATATAAAAATTATTGAATGTGAAATATAAAATTTTAGAAAATGTGGATTGATCACATGTGATTTGTCATGTGCCAAGATAGAATTAGTGGTACTGGCAAAGGTGAACTGTCGGACAACTATGCTAAGAGTAGTAAGATATTTAAACAAAGACATGGAAAATTGTATGTGAAAACAATAAATAAGGGCATACATTAAGATACTTTCAAAAATTCTCCTATAAATGGTTAATAATTTTGCTAGAGCATAAATATTTAGTAGAATTCAGGCAGATTTAAAATTTTAAACTCATTTAATTGATACCAAGCATTTGAGTGAGAAAAGAAAGTTTCCATTTGTTAGTTTACTAAAATTATCCTTAGAGATTTATGTTGCAAGTCTTGCCCACGGTGAAAATGATACTTGCTACCAAAATCTTAAAGGTGTCCTCCAAATACACACACACACACACACACACACACACACACATATATATTTCTAAATTAAAATTTATAAAATACTTTTTTCACATGGAGGTATTCTAAGTTCAGATTTTAAAGAGCTGTATTATATTTCAGAACTGGTAAGAACTCATCTTTTTTTAATAACACAAAAAGTCTAAAGAATAATTTTTCTTTTTTAGAATATTGGGCACATACAGATACCATTTTTAACGAGTCTATTCATCCTTATAATTTTTACAGTTAATAATTTTGCTGTCCTAAGAATATTGTGCAAAACTTAGACCTATGGTAATATTTGTTCCCTTCTTTCCAAATATTAGTTAGATTTTTGAATCTATTTTAATCTCTTCTGTGTTGTGCCTCACAAAAATGTCCAATTACTTTACTATACATTTGATTTTACATGTAGATTTTTGCAGACATTTTCAGTTACTCTGTGGTCAAACTGAAGTTGGGTGTAGTGGTTTGTTGCCAATATAACCTGTGTTTTTTAGAGAAAAATAACTACAGACACAATCTATGTGAGACTTTTATATGATGAGGAGTATATAACACAGTAATACTTCTGCAAGCCAAGAAGTGACAAGGATGACTACTGATGCACAGAGCTAATAGAAAGGCGTGCAAATCCTAAATGTTCGTCAACCAAGGAATGGATAAAGAAAATGTGGCACATTTATACAAAAGAGTATTACACAGCTGTTTTTGTTTTTGTTTTGTTTTGTTTTTTTAAAAGGACACCAGGAGATTTGAAGGCAAACAGATGGAACTAACAAAAAAAAATCTTCGTGAGTGAGGTAACCTAGACAGAGATAAACATGCATGCTAAGTACTCATCCATAGGTGGATATTAGCTGTAAAATAAAGGATAACAATGCCACAATACGCAGACCCAAGGAGGTAATCATGTTGCAGGGTGGCCTGGGAGGAGAAAATAAAAAAAAGACTACTGAGAGAGATTCATGGACATGGGGAGGATTTCAGGGTCAGGTAAAATCCTGGCTTGAGGGAATCTCCCAGGAGTCTACAGGGAGGATCCCAGTTAAAGTTTCTAGCAGTAGCAGATAGGAAGCCTGAACTGGCATCACCAGGAACCAAGTTGTTGCCTTGCCCTGTTGTCATGAAAGAATGGTCAACCAACAACAAATGGAGACAGGCGAGGAACTACTGCCAAACATTAAGTGGAATTCAGGGATCCTGCAAAAAAACAGGAGCCTAGGGATTGTAGTAGCCAGAGAGGTCAAGGACACCACAAGACGCACTCACGTGGTCAACTAAGTTTGACCCATGGGGGCTCAGGGAGCCTGAGTTTGCATGAGACTGACTTAGGATCTCTGCATATATGTTGCAGATGTGTTGTTTTGTCTTTTGTTGGACTCCTGGTGGTAGGAACAGGCTCTGTTTCTCACAGTTTTTGCAAGCTTTTGAGCCCCTTCCTCTCATGTTGTGTTGCCTTGTCCAGCCTTGATGCATGGAGAGGTGTTTAGTCTTGATGTGGCTTGATATGCCAGGCTTTGTTGATACTCCTGGGGAACTTGCCCTTTCCTAAGCGAAATGTAGGAGAAGTCAATTGGGGAAGGGAACAGGGGAGGATTTGGGTTTGGTACTGGGAGGAGAAATAGATGGAGGAAGCTGTGGCCACAATGTAAAATAAATAAATATACTTAAAAATTGCTAGTCATTTGCAGATGTATGAAACATACAATCCTGTTCTTTAAAACCATCTGGTTATGAAGCCAAACAAAATCCTAGCAAGAAGAAGGAAAACTGAGCACAAAGTCTTACGTCAAACCAGGAAGCTATTTGTAATTGATAGCTTTGGGGGGAGGAAATACCAGATTTTTTGTTGTTATTATTTTTTTTTCATTGGAGTGAAAATGAGTATATCAGCTACACACCAGGTCAGGTCTCATGCTGAGGAGCAAGTGACCCAACAAAACAAATTCCATGTTGTTTTCATTTTTTTTTTTTATATAGGTGTACATGTTCTGTTTAGATTTATTTGACTTTAGCTTTGTTCTTTTAAGAGAGGGAAAGTACATGGAGTTGGGTGGATAGAGAATGGGATGGGAAATTTTGTAAAGGTAGGGGATGAGCAAAAATATAAAAATATATTGTGCGGCCGGGCGGTGGTGGCACACGCCTTTAATCCCAGCACTTGGGAGCCAGA
>NC_022027.1:14483907-14489252 GCF_000317375.1 Microtus ochrogaster
TGCGGCCGGGCGGTGGTGGCACACGCCTTTAATCCCAGCACTTGGGAGGCAGAGGCAGGTGGATCTCTGTGAGTTCGAGACCAGCCTGCTCTACAAGAGCTAGTTCCAGGACAGGCTCCAAAACCACAGAGAAACCCTGTCTCGAAAAACCAAAAAAATATATATATATATATATATATTGTGTTAAATTTTTAAAAGTTTAAAGATTAGAAAGGTACTAGATTCTAATTAATGGGTAGTGATAGTTATGTAGATGAAACTAATGTTAGTGGAGTTTACCATGACTCTGAAGGACCTTCTGTGTTTTTCAATGTCTGTCTATTTTTCCCATTTTAAATTAGCACGTGGCTTTGAACAATCATAATTAAGCGTTTAGCTGTGGCCAACATGTAGGTCAAATAGAGCTGTCAGTAAATGGGAAGAAACTAGAAGCCAGAGAATATGCAGCATAGAATATCAAATCAAGGACAACCACTCATTTATAGTCTATTATTCTGCATGAATGTAGCATAGTAGAGCTGTTTGCATTATGCATTTTGACCAGGCATGAGTGTCTTATTTAGAATTTACTATTGTTGTTTAGAGAATCCATGACCATGGGAACTCTTATAAAGAAAACATTTAATTAAGCCAGCTCACTTACAGTTTAGAGGTTCAGAACATCATGGAGGGAGCATGAATTCAGATGTGGTGCTGGAGCTGAGAGCCCTACATCTTGACTCAGAGGCAACAGAGAGTCCACTGACTGTCACACTAAGTGAAGCATGAGAAAAAAAAACTCAAAGACTGCCCCCACAATGATACATTTCCAATACAAGTTGTGCTCCAGATTAAACTGTGCCCTCCAGCCTCAAGGTCTGGATTAAAGGCCTGTGTCACCCAGCCCTCTCCAACTAGAGTACACTTCCAAATGTGTTACTCTGTATGAGCTTATGTGGGTATTCAAACTACCACAAAGAATGAGGGATGTTTAGGTCAGAGAGCAGTGAAATCTTAGCATGAAGGAAGGTGGTAAAATGCTTAGTGTTCAAAGAAAGCATGGAAGTAAAAATGATAACCCATAGAGTTAAAAGCTAATGAGACTAAGAGGAAAAAGAAGGGAGTAGGAGAGGATGTGGGATATAATGGAATTTTATGAGGACAGAGTCAGTCAGTGGAATAGGATACCCCAGATTAATTATGCTAGAAGTTTTAAATATTAAGTTTAGAAACTATTACTCTTGAAAAATTATTTATTCAATAACACATTTGTATTCTTTTTTTATTTTTTTAGCTTTTCGGAAGAAATGGAACTGGTCAAAGAGCACAGTATTGAGTATAATAGTTATACAAAAATGGAATATAAAGGGCTTGGCTATTGTCTGCAATTCAGAAATTCTGTATAACCACCAGAAGCCATTGCTTGCATTTATATACGTGATTAGTATAGAAATCAATAAAAAGTTCCTTATATAGAATAAGTAAAGTAAAGAAAAAATATGTTTATTTTACTCTCTTTGAAAGCCCAATAAATCAAGTTAACACGCCATCAAATGTAATATTACTTTGTTTTAAGAAGATGATAACTTATTTGTGTCCAATGTTAGCCAGTGTGGTACTTTGAGCAACATCGCCACTGCAGGTTCATTTATGAGAATGCTTAGTAACCAGGGAGTAGAACTGTTTGACCAGATTAGAAGGATTAGGAGGTGTGTTTTTGTTAGAGGAAGTGTGTAACTGCTTGAGGTTTCAAAAGCTCACTCTAGGTCAAATGCTGCTGTCTCTGCCTAGAGATCATGATGTAGTTATTAGAATCTGCCCAAATGCTGCCATGCTCACAGCAATGATGGCAGTGAACCAAAAGCCTGAAACTGTAAGCAAGTCCTAGTTTAATGCTTTTTTTCCTAAGAATTGTATTGGTCATTGTGTCTTTTCATGGCAATAGAAAATTGACTAAGGTAACCTTATCTTGTCTTATGACATATGTTAAAATTTTTTCTTTGTCAAATTTAGTGTTTTCTCAGCAATGACACATATTAGAAAATACATATATAATGGCAAATATTTTAGTGGCATGTGTATGTGTAAAATACCAACATGCTAAACATATACATATAAACCACCACCACCAACCACAACATTCATCTGATTTTTCCCAAACATTTATTCATACTATCTTTAATCTTAGAAGATGTTTAGTTGACAACACACCATACATGAAATGTCACTGTTTCCATTCTCCCGAAATTCTACTTATTCTACTCACTGAGAAGTTATTTATGGTTCTTGTATATCCCAATTGTTTTATCAAAATAGATAACGTCAAAATAATTTCTTTGGTTGATATTTCATAGGGATTTCTCAGACATATCTTAATTTGCTAAAAAGGTTGAGCATGACCTTAAGTGTCTTTTGACCATTTGAACTTCTTCATAGAAATGCAAATATTTTGTAAACAAAAATGTTAATGCATTTTCAGTTTTACAGAACAAATTAGATCAAATTAAGTTCCAAAACTAAATAATAAATTGAAACTTGGTTAGAAGACATACAAATAGTCAGAAAACAAATGAATGAGCCATTGACCCACATATAAGCATAATATCTAAAATAAATCAAGCATAGAAATATCTAATATGTAATAAATGTATTTCAAATTTTGAAAACATTCAACAATCAGAAGAGATATGGGATATAATGCCCCTTCTTGCTGAAAATGCTAGGTTATAGACAATACATGGGTGTTGCCCAAAATTTTATTGGCCTTCATAATCAAAACCAGAATCAGATATCAGGGAGTGGAAGCTGAAAGAGCAGAGAGGCAGAGGGACCAGTCACTGGTTATTACCTCTATAAAATCCTCAAGCTGAATAAGGTATCCTGTGTCTATACATGGTTGCAACAAATCTCTCACAGTGGGTTCAGAGTACGATAGAGTACTCATTTGGATATAGTTCCTTGAATATTTACTTATGATTTATCTATTTTCTAGTTGAATATGCTTTAAAGAAAAACAGTAAACTAATGGATACTATGTATTATGTAACACTGAGGTACTTCATACTGTTCCCAACTCAGCAGATCATGCAAAACATACTGCAAGGTGACATTTCCTTCCCAATTTTCTGTGTCTCAAGCAGAGCCAAGGTTTCTCAGACCTCACTTAAATTACTGTGTCTCAGATCATGAGTTTCCTTCCTACAGCCTACATTATATTCTTCCTAATTCCTCTTACAGTAATATTTACTCATCAATACAAAACACGTAATTGTTATTTAATTACACACACATACACACACACACACACACACACACACACATGCACGCATGCGCGCACACCCCTACACTTATTTTCTGTAAGTGTCACGATGAAAGGTTGTACTTTCATTTTACTCTCTATCGTGTTTACCATACAATCAATTCTAACTGGACACAAAGTTTGCTGAATAAAGAAAAGTTTGATTAATCTTTACTGTTATGCAAAATAAACACAGGATAAGAAACATAAATTAATTCCCTATCACTGATAATACTTTTAGTAATTGCATTTCTTTCATTTCTAAGAGTCAAACCCAGAATCTAAATAATACTAAACATGCAGCCTACTATTGAGTCACATCTCTAGTCACTGTAGCCAGTGCTTTATGAAAACAGAAATACTTCAAGGACATTATAAGTATCCTCCAGTCTTTATTTCCATAATGTATTTATTCTGATGCTCAAAAATAGAGTAGCATGAGAAAATATTTTGTGCATTATTTAGGTGAAGTACTGAACAGTGAAGCAAATACTTAGTGTGTAGCATTTATAAGATTATTCTTAACAATAGAATGTTGCTTGTACTGATTATTCAACAGGAGTTTGGGATAATCTTGACTAAGAAGGAGAATTTAATACAAATGGGATATGAAATTCAAGAGGAAATTTTTAAATAATTGAATAATATATAATTTATCTGTTATTGTTGCTGAAAACAAATGGATAATTTAATTAGTTTTAAGTGACCTTATTTTCCAGTAAATTACTGACAACATCTAACTAACCCAGGCATTTGAAATTTGCCCCAGTTGCTCTTCTGTTGATGAGATAAAGACCTTGATTAAAGTCCATTTGAGATGGAAAGGGTTTGCTTCTGTTTACCAATTCATATCACATTCCAGCATCAAAGGAAGTCAGGACAACATTTTAAGGCAGAAACTTAGAGGAAAGAACGAGATAAGAATCCATGTTGCTTACTGGATTTCTCAACCTGCCTTCTTAGGTAACTCAGGACCACCTGCCCAGGGCTAACATCACCCACAATGCTCCCACCTCAGGAATTACTGACTAATAAAATGCCCCACAGACTTACCCACAGGCCTGTCTTTAAAAGACATTTTCTAAATTGATATTTCTTTCCCAATTGTGTCAAGTTGATATAAACCAACCAAAGCAATATATCTAAAAGTTGTAAAAGTGAAAATTTGCAGAGTATTTGTTCACAAAATAAATTATATGTATCACTAGATGTGAACTATGTGCAAATGGGGATATTAGAATGTCTGAGATCTATGACAGTATTCTTAAATAATGTAGAACAAGAAATTTTAAATACATATACACACATGTATATTCTGTATTTAACTTAAAGGTTTATTAATTATTTTGTTATGTTTTTTATTATTATTAATGTCTGAAGGGTAAATGTCTGATATTTCAAAAATCCAGAAAAGTGTTGGCTGTTTTCTGAAGATATTGAAATCTTCGAATACACCTGTATCATAAAGGGTAGAGATGAATGATAAAATTCTAGGAAGAATAATGATTTAAAAACAAATATTTACCTCCAAAACATTTAGACAAGTTATAAGACCATAGTATATTTGGCAATAACCTGCCTTCTGTACTGCAGATCAAAATAGGATGGGAGCCCCATCCTGGAGGCTTCTATATTCTCTTTACAATTTAACCTATGAAGTATAACCAATCATGTGGGTTACAGATGCATTGGGTTATAAGTGTGTATTCTTCCTTATAAAAGAGAGGAAAAAACACATAAATGATGATCTCTGCCTTTAGGCATTCCATATCCCATATTTCAACAGGTTGCTAAAACACATGCCATCCTTTATGGCATTAGTCATATCAAAACTATTATGAAGGTTAGCACTGTGACACAGATAATGTAGTATATGAACAAAACAAACCAAATGAAATTAAGAAAAGCTTTAGACTGTGGCTCGGAAAAGTACTGCAATGACTTTCAAGAATTGGCTTCATGCATGGCACCATGAATGTTGGTGGGAAATTTAAATCTTTGGTCATTAGAAATGTTAACTTTATTTAACTGGGGTATATTGAATGCAATGGGTAAGCCCATCTGCTTC
>NC_022027.1:14494221-14501335 GCF_000317375.1 Microtus ochrogaster
TCATGTGTCTCAGAACTGTGCTGGCCTGTGCATGCTGCCATAGTCTCTGTGAGTTCATATGAGCTTCAGCACCTGCTATGTTTAGAAGGCCTTGTTTCTTTGATGTCTTCCATCTCTACTGGCTCTTATATTCTTCCTACCTCATCTTCCCTAAGGTCGCCTGAACCATGAGGGGAGAGAATTGATGGGGACATCTCACTTAGGTTTGGTCATTTCAAAGTCTCTTACTCTCTTCATACTGTCTCCCTGTGGGCCACTAATTATTCTGACAACGGCTTAGCAATGCACTGAATTTTAAATATATCATAATGCCATTAGGAATGCTTTTATTGATACATTCCTTTAGCAGAACATTATCATTTACCATATTATCCCTTAGGTGCATAGTTTATTTTGTCTAAGAATCATGGCAACTTAAGCAGTGTTAGTCATGGATTCGATCTCATGGAGTGAGCCTTAAATCCAATCAGATAATGGTTAGTTACAATGTGTGTGCAACAACTGCAGCAGTGTTTCTTACAGGCAAGTTAAATTTGCAGATCAAAGGAGTTGTAGATGGGTCACTATTTGCTTTTTGCCTTTGGTAGCATGCCAAGTGCTTTCCAGTGCTATGGACAGTAGTTAGTAAAGGTGATGCCTCTAGGCAGGCACCAACTTAACTTCTCTATTTCATTGATTTATATAGGTGCTGTCTTCTGCAGTAATGCCTTACTATCAGTCTTTGCTAGAGAGTATCCTGGATTCTTTGGGAGGTTTCCATGGAGATTATTTGGCCAACAACTTGGTTTCCCAGAACTAGAGTCTTCATTTGGTGGCACTAGAAATGTAATTGGGACTTTGTATATCCCTTGTTATTTGGTGGTTTTATTTAGATTTCTATCACAAATATACAGATTTCAAGTAGCTTTCTTGTATTAGATTTCCAATTTGATATTAGGTTTAGTTTGGCTCCCTTTGTTCTCCTCCTTAGCCTGTTTGTCTTCCTTCTCCCATTTGATCCTCCTGTTTTAATCCTCCTCCCTCCATTTATCCATAACTGTCAAATTTATTTCCCCTTAGTAGTATGTCCGTTCCATCTCTTCTATCCCCCCCTTGCTTTACAACTAACCTCTATGGTAGTAGGGATTGTAATCTTTTTATAGGAAGTGAGCAGATTTGTCCTCCATCATGCTTCCTGTCCTGAGAGGTAGCCTTGTAGGAGACATGAAAGCAACTGGGCAGATTGACTATTGAGTGAAACCTTTGACTTTGTGAGTCAAGTAAAATTACTGTTTATTAAAATTTTATTTTCTCAAGTATTTATTAAAGTACTAAACGTATGATAAACATGGAATAGTGGTAATTCACCAATGAGATTAGATGTTTGTCAGAGTTTTGAAGAAAAATTGTGTTAAGTTCAAACAGAGAGAACAGGAAAAGTAGCATCAGTAGGAAGTATTCCTGCATCTCTTGAGGAAATACTTACTTACTAGAATCCAAGGCAGAAACTTTTCCAGAGGGATGAATTTCTGAGTGTTAGTCACAGATGATTACTAAAGAATGGGTTTATAACAACAACAAAAGAATAAATGTTCCACTAATAAACCATGGCTATTTAGGTGTTTTAATTTTAGTATATGTGAAACATTACAATATTGACAATGTAGAAAATAAACTATTCTAACGTATAGTCATTTTAAATTGGTGTCTATCTCTTGAATTTGCATAGTATTACATGACCTATTTATAGCATAACCCAAGTGTTCACCAAATATGACTATGGCTAAATTTTAAAGAAAGTAGAAAGAAAAGTTAATTTGAAAATCTATAAAATTCTTATCATCTTTATGAAACAAATAAATGTTGGTATAAATTTAATTTATGTTCATTTAGATTTCATAAATAAGTGAATCTAAAAAATTATATCAAACGGTTATAAAGCTAGCACTTATATTATCAGAAGCCAGATATAAATTCCCAGTATGAGAGTGCAGGCCAATATACTTTCTATACATTGTAAGAGAAAACAATTGATTTTTTTGTTACTTTGTGTAAATCATTCAATAAACAGTATTTTCTGTTACGTCAATCATCAATGATTTATTCAATTATCATGTTTAAGACATACTTCATATATAGTTTTATCTCAAGTCATAGAGATACCTAAGAAACACATTTATAGAGTTGGATGGTATTCCCTGTCGTAGAACACTGGAGGACTGTATAAAAGACTCAGGGTTTGCCGGGCAGTGGTGGTGCACGCCTTTAATCCCAGCACTCAGGAGGCAGAGGCAGGTGGATCTCTGTAACTTCGAGGCCAGTCTGGTATACAAGAGCTAGTTCCAGGACAGGAACCAAAATCTACGGAGAAACCCTGTCTCAAAAATCAAAAACGAAAGAAAAAAGAAAAAAAAAAGACTCAGGGTTTGGTTTTCAGTATTGCAAAAACATTTTGCAAGTAACAAGTATAACTATAGTCATATTATCAACTATTCTTTTACTTTTTATTCTAAAGTGATGAATGCATTATGTAATTCATTTAGGTTAATGATTAGAAAATAAAGCATTTCTAAAGTAACATTCAATTAAAATTAAAACTCAAAATTATTTTCAATTTAAAGATAGGGTATTGTAAAACAGGTAAATAGTGAAAATAAAGTTTAATATAAAATGAGTCACTTAGTCCCCTAAAATCATAAATTTAATCACCCCCACATACATTTTATAGTAACATATTTAACGTTTTCAAAGTATTAAGTGTGTGGAGAGAGAAGCAAAATATTTTTAAATAAATTTATATTATTGATATCAGCAATCTCCTATTTACATAGTTTTTGGACGACTTATGTAGCTACTCTTACGGATGCCATGGCGATAAAACATTGCATTTGCAGAAGCATTTATGCAAACATCTTGTTTAAGAGAACGTTGGTACATTTTTCCATTTTACAGCTTTATTTATGTGGAAAATGTTTTATCCTTTTGGGGAAAAAGCATCTAATTGAACATAAGCAAAATCCATTATGGTAATATATAAGCCACAGTGGAGGTATAATTCAAAGTAAAAGTTGAAAAATATCTCACTGTGCAGTTTGAATGGTATTGAGACAATTATTTGAGCTAATTGTCACAACTGGGACTTAAACACGGGAAGATTATTTAGTCAAGGAAAAGAAAACTAAGATGATCCTGCACAATTTCCTAACTCAGGACAATTATGTAGCACTTCTGAATGCCAAGACTTTTAATCGCCATTTTATATAGCCAAATAGCATATTGATTCTAGATGTATTTTCTTAATCATAGAAAGGTATCACATGGTAGACACAAGACACCAAAGAAAAATTAGAGACTTGAGAAGGAAAATCAGTGTATCTAAATATAAAGTTTTGAGTCATATAAATCTACAGGTAGAGATATACAGATAAATAAATTTATACATAGATAGATAGACCTATGGATAACTGGAAGCAAAATAGAGAGACAATAAACAGTAGGATTTCAGAACAAATATACACTGTTGTGAGTGTTAGGATGTCTGTTTTTGACACAGCTAGTTAACTGTCAGCCTTAGGTGTCCTTAACATACCACAGTGTTGTCAATATCATTCCCATCATCAAGGAAAGTGTGTTTTGTAACTAAAGCTAAAAAGGCAGTGCCCAATGGGTATAGAAGAGACAGATTAATCCTACAACAAATGGTTTTTATAAGTAACTGATCTGAATAAAATAAAAATGACACTCAAGAGCTGAGTAGTCTTGTGATAAAGTTATAGTGGTTTTCAACTTATGAAGCTGAGAAGTAGCCAACTTTCTTGATGTGTAGTAACTATAGCTCAGCTGTAACATTTCATTCATAGTCAGGGTTTATATTTCCTTAAGGTTCATAGCTAATGAGTCTCCTTAGGGTAAGTGACCTTCTATGCATTGATTACCATATTGACTTTATAGTTCTTTAAAACTCTTACCTCAAACTTACGAATGATATTTTTTTATATTTACTCATGTAATATGTTTCTTCAGAGAAATAAAAATGTACTAAAAAGGGAAGGGGTAAAATTTGCATTGTACCCTCTGTATTGTGATTTTTTTTAATTTTATTTATTAAGGATTTCTGCCTCCCCCCACCGCCTCCCATTTCTCTCCCCCTCCCCCGATCAAGTTCCCCTCCCTCATCAGCTCGAAGAGTAATCAGGGTTCCCTGACCTGTGGGAAGTCCAATGACTGCCCACCTCCATCCAGGTTTAGTAAGGTGAGCATCCAAACTGCCTAGGCTCCCCCAAAGCCAAGAAAGTGCAGTAGGATCAAAAACCCATTGCCATTGTTCTTGAGTTCTCAGTATACTACAAACCTTAAAGTGTACAGAAATAACACCCAAACCAGCAGGATCAACAGTGTACCACCGAAATAATGAACCCATGCCATTCAAACGCCTGTATTATGGTGAATGAGTTTGAAAATTTTATTTCTCAACTCCTGTTTATCCTCACTTGTATTTTCCTCCTAACACTGACAGGAGATAGCCCAAATCCTGAAACTATAAACAGTCACAAAAATGAAATATCCTAAATACTGGAACTATTGGTGAAGTGAAGGGGAAACTTGACAGTTTTTACTCTGAATTTACTATTATAGAAGAACACCAAGTTCCCAAATGTGCCAATGACTAATTTTCAAAGCTGGGGAATGTGTTAGTCCATACAACATAGCAGTGTTGATTGATATGTTTCTCTTTTTGGACTACAGTGTCAAGGCACCATAGATAAATGGCTTGCAAAATAGCTAATTTCCAGAGGAAATTCCCTCCCAGCCTGCTTTCCCCAGCAGTCTCTTTCTTTGACATGCAGGTAGCCACCTTCACCTTACTGTGGTCTTGTGTTTTTGCACAGTCATTGCTAGTGTCAATTTTTCTTCTTGTAAGAATAACAGTTCTATTGAACTCAGGCAAGCACTTGAAACGTCTCTTTAATGCTAATTTGCCACTTAAATTAACGTCGAATCCAATCAAGTAGTGGAGGCTTGGAGATTCAACGTCACAATCTGAGGCAAACAATTCCACTTAAGAAATGCTAGTATGGAGAGATGACCTTGATACACAGAGGCCATTTATTCTGCATTTTCAGGGATGACACTTAGGGATCACAAGGTTTTCCAAACATGGAAGAGGAAAACAGAATAGTCATCTTCAGAGAGATATGAGCTGAGAATGAAAACAAACAAAAGTGTTCCAAGACCAAGGGGAGTGGATATGCTGTTAAATCTGGAAAATAAAATAGGTACATATATTGCCACCAGTGTGCTGAGTATAGACTAATGAATGTCATCTCATATGTCAACCCTTAGGTAGGTAAAATAATGAATTTTATTAAACTACCAAATCCATGACAATGTTTTACAGCTGCAACTAGAACTGACCTGAATTCTCTAGCTGCTCACCTGCCAGTATATATCCTGCTTTCCAGCAAGTCTACTGCCTGCCATTAACTACCAAGCATGCTTTCCACTATATTATACTGTACTTAAATTGTATAATAAATGGCAGGACTAAAGTGATAACCAAAACACAGCATTTACATCTTCTCATCAGTACTCTGAATTGGGGAAATAAATTGACAGTCTGACAATCCTCACATACACTAAATGTAATGATAAAAACAGAATTAGTTTAAAAAGAAAAAAATGTATAAATAATACAGACTCATGGACGTTGTGACAAGCATATTTTTTTGGAGAAGAAGACAAGTAAATCATTTAAATAAAGCAATTAGGCAAGTAAACTTTAAGTAACTATAAAGTAGTTTGGGAAATGCAATAAAAGAGACTATTGTAAGAGATGTTGATCTATTTGGAAAAATGTATATACTATTAAGCAAAGTTACCAAAATATTTTGAATCCTACAAATTTGATAACTGTTCTGAAATCCAACAACATTTTTTTTTCTGTTATTTTACCAGAAAATAAGCAGCAGTCCTTGAATGTCAGAGTCCTTGACAAAGATGAAGGAAGTGTCAAATTCTAGTGTAGACCAAACTCGGTGAAACCTAGCAGTTACTTCTCCCTAACTGTCCTCTCTTTCCTGTTTGGGCTTTGAAAGACAGCGTTTTGTTCTTTGTGCTTTGAGGTACTTTGCATGAATAAAAGAATAATTTTAGAGATACTCAATGGAACTGTGTTAAATATGATTTTCCCTATTTTGTGGAAATGGAATCAGAGTTGAGAAGGCTCATGTCGTCAACCCAAGTGGGAAAATAAAAAGCTGTTAATCTACATCCAGAGAATATTGCTGGCTGGCCTGATGCCATTGAATAAATCATTTACTGCAAATATACTTATCTAAAGGTAATAATGAGAAGTTAGTAGGGTGGGGCACTTATCAAAGGGTTCCTGCTAAATATAAAATAGATGGACATTTTACAATACCATGAGCTAGTATCGAATACAGCAAACAAAGTTTGCAATAACTGAGAAATGAGATGTTAAGTGTTCTATTGACTATCCACATAGGACAAGGCAGCCAGGTGGAAAGTTCTATAAAATATTTGAAACTCAGATTCTCAATCATGTAGGTTGACCAAAGAACCCTACGTGCATACACATAACACACACAGAAACACAAATATACACACACACACACACAGACACACACACACACACACACAGACACACACACACACACACACACACAGAGATACAGAGAGAGACCTACCACACACTCATTCACAGAAGAGCATTCAAAATCTTCAAATTTATTTTTGTTTCACATTTTATGTATCCTAAGCATCTTTTATTTTGTTGAAATATGTATTGAAAAGTATCAGATGGCTTAAATTCACTTGCATTGGTACTTATTAATTTTCTTGAATATAAAATTCAGCCATAATATTGGATCACTTTAGTTTTACATCCTATCTATTCTGGAAGACTATATTTGTTCACTTTATCAGGATTCTTACATCTCATCAAATAATCTTCCAGGTCAAGACAGCTTATTGGTGAGCTCCCAATAGATCAGCCCCACTGTCTCAGTGGGTGGGTGCAACCCTCGTAGTCCTGACTTCCTTGCTCATCTTCTCCCTCCTTCCGCTCCTCATTGGGACCTTGGGAGCTCAGACCAGTGCTCCAGTGTGGGTCTCT
>NC_022027.1:14501971-14514237 GCF_000317375.1 Microtus ochrogaster
TGGGGGGAGGGGGAGAAGGGTGGGAGGAGGGGGAGGGAAATGGGAGGCTGGGAGGAGGCGGATATTTTTTTTTGTTCCTTTTCTCAATAAACAAAAAAAAAGGACAGCTTATTGGGTACCATCCTAAACTCTAAGTACATGGCAAAAAGAAAATTTGACTCTTTTAAGTTTTAATTCCAAATTATTGTGCCAAATAAATAATCACTCTTTAAAAATAAGAAACAAACACAATTATAAATACAATCATCTGTTACTGTAAACACTATTTTTTTTGTTTTTAAATAGATGGTCCATGTTAAGAGTATTAAATCACTATATTGACCAAAACTAGCTTATGTGCACACCAATAGAGACTATGGAGAATTACAGGAATATTACAATAATAAATTTACAGGTATTTACTTAAATCTAGTCAATGGGAAGAAATGGTATACTTCACTTTCTATGAATCTGCTGTCTGATAAAGATTATTATATGTTAGTTGTTTGAAAGTACAATAACTGCTTTCTAAAGCATAATTCAGACTGTTAGTAGTAGTACTATTTTCATTTTATTAATTAGTTTTATAAGTTGCTATCTATGATTTCCCTTCTTAGGGGAGTTTTATTAATTAACCCAAAAATACACAGTTTTTCACAAAAAGAAAATGCACATAGCCAATAATATTGACTATAGCTACCCTAGATTTGTTTCAACACTGAGTGTCCGAGAAAATACAATTGATCAATTAAAAGAGAAAATTATATTTTATGAGCATGGAGGTTACAAATCTGAGATAAGACATTCTATGTCTGATTTCATTCTAATGCTGCTTTCTTGACAATTAAGAGCCATCCTTTCCTTGTGACTTTACAGTTTTTTGTGGGTCTCTATCCTAATACTTTTAAAAGAACATTGACCATCCTAGAATCAGAATAAAAGTATCTTTTTTTTCTTTTAATCTAGGTGCCTTCCAAGTTCCTACCTCCAATATCAGTCACATTCAAGGGCACCCAGGGAACAAACAGAGAGTACCTGGAAGAAAAAACTTCAACTTTGAAAATGAACAGTATTTTGCATTTATATTTTATACATTTTTTCTATCTTTTTTTCTCCTTAAGATACAGTTATGTCAGTGAACCACAGACTCCCATTTGTTGATTATAAAAATAGGAAGATAGACTCATTTGTCTCTTATAGTGGCTTGCTGTCTA
This sequence comes from Microtus ochrogaster, assembly GCF_000317375.1. Taxonomy (NCBI): domain Eukaryota; kingdom Metazoa; phylum Chordata; class Mammalia; order Rodentia; family Cricetidae; genus Microtus; species Microtus ochrogaster. Next base: position 14,503,165 of record NC_022027.1, read on the forward strand.
TGGTATAAGAACTGGCTTTTCTATTGTACTTGAAACCTGCTTTGTTGACCAGTTTTCACACTCATAAATCATTAATGGCAAAATGGAGAGTGTGAAAAATGAATTTGCCCTCTCCTAGGCAATCTGTCATGCACAAATATCTTCATTTTAATGAAGACTTGTTTGCTCATGCTACATTTCTCTTAAAGTTGGTATTCCGTTTTTCTCCCTAACTGAGCAAGATTATTTGTATAAATCCAGTGGTATTTATTCTTCCATATGAGAAAAATCAATATTTAAGAAAAAATATTAGCTCCTAAAGTTACAAATCTGACTTATTTTATAGATGAACATAATTTAATATTATTATTCCTGAGCTCTTAACATTTGTTTTTAGTTGTATACATTTAATCCCTTCCATATTGAGATCTATCATAATTATGCATTAAAATTCCTGAATTTTAATTTACATTGGTCATGATAGTCAGATATAGTAAGTCATTTGTTTTATATATATTTATAAATTATATTATTTGAATAGTTAAAAATATATTTTATGTAACAGGAGATTCTCATATTATTTTTACAATTTTATCAATTACAATGCCTATAACTTGTTGCTTGTGATATATGTGTATTGATTGCATAATAATATATGCTTTTCAATAATTGTACGGAATATAGGATTTAGCAATATTCATTTAATTGTTGTGGAAATGAGCACTTATTATTAAGTGACTTATACAAAATCTTTTCTGTTTGATCTGCATGTAATTAGCTTTAAAACTTTCTGATTGATTGTGTGTGTATGTATGTGTTTGTGAGTTTATGTGTATGCACATGTGATAGAGTATATGTGCACTGCTTCCTTAGCAAATGTCATTTTTATCGACTATATATTTTAATTTCATTTTATTTGTGAGCACTTTATTCATGAATACTGAATCTACATAATTACTACCTCCTGCCTTTTCTACCTTTAACTCCTCCCATTCCATGTGGTCCCTCTTAAATTTATAATCGATTCTGTATTTGTTATAATTCATTCTTATTAATGAATTTGACTATGCTCCCCACAAAATAAATTCATTTTTTCTGAATGTGTGTTCAACCATGACTGTTACCATTACATTAACTAACTATATAGTTTTTAGTACAGTAAACAGTAAATGAAACCATTTATTTAAAGACAAATATTTAATTTATAATTTAATTGACTTTAAATTTTTCTTGGAGACTGTATATATTTTTATTTAGGCATGTAGGTCGTTTGTTTGAATGTTTATCTTTTCACCATGTTGTTTGCATTGCCCTCAGAGGCTAGGAGACTACAGTGGCTACCTGGAATTGGAGTTACAGGCAGTTGTTAGTCATCATATGAGTTTTAGGAATCCATCACAAGTCCTCTGGAAGAATAGCCAGTGATCTTAACCATATGGCAAATTATGCATCCCTAAAACCCTAAAATGCATGTACAGAAATCTTTGCTCTTTAAATGAGGAAAATATCTATATTTCTCTTGCATTGATTCAGAGGCTCACAGAATTAGAATCTCAATATTATCTGTTTTCTGTTAGAGTAAAAATAAAGTGTCCTATGAAAATGTCTTACTGATTTTATTTGAGAAATATATCATGTTCTCTGGTATCTTTAAATGTACTATAATATGGATTATATTAGTAAATAGGCTTGTTATTTGATAAATATTTTTTAGAGTGGATCTTAAAAATATAGAAAACTGGGCAGTAAGGTGGTTTCCACAGCAAACTCTCTTCTAAAATATAAGTTTGTATATAGCATATATGTATCATATGCATATATCATACATATTGATGTTATTCTGAATGATACTCTATACTTTATTTTATTTCAAACTCACTATACTCAGTTATTGCTGAGGTCTAGATAGCCTTCAGTTTCTTTCAAAAGCACAAACCCCAGGTGAGATTTGGATATAGGATGTAGAAAACTGCAGTCAGGAGATACTGACCTCCCATGCAAAGCAAGACCTCAAGGCTGAAGGAAGAACTCAGATAAAGGGATCAAAGGAATAGCTCTCCTTGCAGGGCTATGTTGAATAGTTGGCTCTGAAAGCCTTTGTAAACAACCGTATGAAGTAAAAACATTGTTTTATTCCTGAAGTGAATCAGGAGTCCAGTGTCTCCATGTACCATTACCCTCCTTTGCAGACTTCTATGCTGCTCATAGCTGCTCTGCGCATGACAAGTTGTCTTCTTTGCACACACATGTTTTTCATGCACATGTATATCCTCTCTATTTTTTATTTATTTCTAAGTGGTACAGTTACATTAGCTCATTCATACAATAGCAGTGCTTTGGAAAGAAAAGAAAGTAGAAATGTTGATATTCAAAATCCCAGCCCATTGTAATTTGTCATCCAAGAGCACATAGAAACTATCTAGGAATAATTTCTGCCTGTGAGATTATCAATAAAACTTCATGCCAAAGTCATGAAAAGGTGTATCTTCAGATGGAATCTCACTTTAACTCATATAAATTTTCTCTATTGATAACATGTTGTAAATAATTCAACACTCCCCTAAACAAATCCAAGACTATTTATTTTTATTACCTCAGTTGAGACTATAGTATACTTTGTCAGTTAAAGTCACTAGATGATATCATTTTTATGTTGTTAAAAAGAGGCAAGGCATAGAGATAACTGTGCACTGTGATAAGTAAAAATGTGTAATATTATCAGGCCAAAAATATATGGTTTCCCCCAAAGATTTTATTTCTATCTCTATGGCAGCAAATATTTGGGTGTTAATATCTTTATATCCAAGCCTATCTTCCACATAGCTATAGCTTTCTAAATTTTTATTTTCTTCTGATTTTGGCTTGTCAAGACATTGTTCCATTTCTTTTATCTAAGAATTTCTGCTCGTTCAATAACGACATCAACCATATTGTGAAATTTAGCAAAGCTAACCCAGCCTACTTCAGAACTGATCATGGATTCAGTACATATTTTACTGAAAATTTTCCTTTTACTGTTGAACATTTTTATACTGCAATAAAATATTTTAATTAATTAATGAGAATCAGCAAATGATTGGATACAAAATCTAATCTATGTACGATAGATGCTACCAGCTCTGTTTTTAATGAATTTCTTTTTCAGAACTTTGAACACATTCAAAGCAGGAATGAAATTACATTTCTTCTTTAAGGACACCAAGGTGCTTGTGGACATTTGAATACTGAGAACATTGGATAAATCTGTTTGATTTAAAAATTGACTGGGATTCAATTATCTGTGTTTGTCAAATGTCACATAAACACTGTGTGTTTCTCAAGCTGACTAATTCATGTTTTTGAACAAGCTCTCTTTATGAAACACTGTCATATTAACAGATGGCATATGTAGTTGGCAAGTAAATCTTTTTGAGTCCATCCCTCTCTTCTTCTTTTGAGTGCCTCTTTGTTACATCTTTCATCATTAGTACTTAAATCTGGTTTTCTCATTTTGCCAAGTACTCACTCAAGATCATATATCCCCTGTCCTATTATACTGCTTCATTGCACTGGCCTTCTGTTTCAGGCTCTTTTCCCACCTGCTTTATTGTAGAAGCTCTGCCAAATATATTTTTTCTCTGAATACACAATCATCTCTCTTTCCTACTCTCTTTTTAAAAATGATAAATAAGTACTCTGATTATACCACTATATAACAGTATAATTTCTGTCTGCTTTGCTCCTATATTAGGGCAATGCCTGCATATTAATATTTAGTAAAATTAAACATAATTTAATATATATGATAACCTCTAATAAAAACAGTTTGGTGATCTCCTTGTTGTTTTTCCTTGTTTTTAATTAAAAATAGATATTTTTCATACAATATATTCTGGGTACTGGTACTTCTCCCCATTCTTCCACACTTTTTATAGATGTTACTGCTAAGCCAGATACTACTGCTTTTCTGAATTTGTTAAGACAAATGTTGCTTTGCTCTGAAATCTTCACCAAGGTTTGGTCATGAGGTGAGGAATGATCAAAGAATGGACCTTGATCAATTTTAAAATCTGCTAAGAAAAAATCTTCTTAGAGGGAGGGATTTGTCTGAAGCCATTGGCATAAATTCATGTGGCTATGATCCCATAACTAAGTCGTGTTACTAGCTATGGCCATGTTGTGACTATGCTTGGTTTTCAACATGACTGTATCCAGAATTAACTAAAACCAAACTGGTTGAGTAAACCTGTGAGCCATTCTTCTTGATAGAATCACTTGATATGGAAAGGGCCCCGCTAAATTCAGATAGTTGAAGGTGGGAATAGCCAACTTAAATCTTAGCCACATCTGAAGACAGTCATTTTGGAATAGTTAGACCATAAACTGTTAGCTACTGTAATAAGTTATACCCATTGAGAAAAATAGATGGACACACATACATGCAAATACATAGACAGGGGCTTGGGAGATGGTTCAGAGTTTAAGAACACAGATTGCCCTTCCAGAAGTCTTGAGTTCAATTCCCAGTAACCACATGATGGCTCATAAACATCTTTAATGAGATCTGGTGCCCTCTTCTGGCCTGTGTCATACATGCAGACAGAATACTGTATACATAATTAATAAATAAAACTTTAAAAAAAAACACATACACACATACACACACACATGGTGCCGGACAATTGACTATATTCTGTCAATTATGTTTTAAATAAATGCTGATTGGCCAGGAGCAAGGCAGCAAGTGCAGGAGGGACAATCAGACAGGAAGTAGAGGCAGGTCAATGAGAAAAGGAGAATTCTGGGAAGAGGGAAGCTCCCTCTACAGTTCTGCACAAATAAAGAAGAAGCAAGATGTGACTATGCCACTGAAAAAGGTACTGAGACATGTGGCTAACACAGATAAGAATAATGGGCTAATATAAATTATGAGTTAATAAGAAGCCTGAGCTAATGGGCAAATCAGTTTATCATTAATTAATATAAAGACCTCTGTGTGATTTCTTTGGGACTTAATGACTGTGGGAACCAGGCAGGACAGAAACCTCAGTCAAAACACAAACACAAACACACACACACACACACACACACACACACATATACACACACACACACACACACACACACACACACACACACACACACACACACACATTTCATTCTATCAGTTCTGTTTCTCTAGACCCAGATTAATACACATACACAAAACTTTAGAGGTCTTTATAGGACTTTGAATAAACACAAAACAGAATATCTACAAAGAGTTTTAAGTTATACATGTAGTCACAGGGGAAATGCAAGTAGGCGCTAAACAATAAACAGATGTTAAATAGTGGCAAACTTTCACAATCAACATGTATAACAAATTGTATATGTTAAAAAGAAAAATTTTTAAATCGCAAATCAGAATGAACATTTTCTCTAATAAGCAAAATATCTAACTATGTACCTTCTTCTGGTTGAGTCCATCTCTTCATTTTATAAAGACTTAGAATCAGTAATATGTAGAGTTACCCTTTCCTCAATAGTTGACTTTTGCTTCCCATTTGCCATAAACTCCTCTATTACATCCCTCACCTCATCTGTAGTTTCTATCATTCTACTGTTTGTCTCATGGATTAGATTAGGTTATGAGTGAAATTATACAAGCACCATCTGTATGGTTTTGCATACAGCTTCAGAGGGTTAGTATATGACCAATATAAAGCATGATGGTAGGTAGGCATGGTTGTGGAGCAATAGCTGAAAGCTAGCATCCTGAACCAAAGGCAGATAGAAAGAAGAAAGACTGGGAATGTTCTGGGCTTTTGTTACCTCAAAGCATACTCACAATGACACAGCACATGAAACAGGGCTAATTTTTTTAATCCTTCTTAAACTGCTCATCAACTGGGTATGAAACATTCAGATATATGAGTCTATGGGGACCATTCTTATTAAAACCCCCCTATCTATTGACTCATGTAGATTACAGAGAGTAGTTATAACATGCCAAATTTGAGTAGTTTCCCAGTTCATGTTTATTAAATATATAAATTAAAATTGAAAATGTAAGCCACAAATAGCCATCACATTTTACATACAATCAATATAAATAATACTGTAGGAAAAAACTAGAGCTAGTTAAAACTTGGAAATAAAAATCAAATTCTCTAGCTATTTCAAGCACTAATCTAAGGATATTAAAATTCCCTTGAAACTTTGGAAGCACTTAAAAATTAAATGAACATAAAGTAAATGCAGTCTAATGAAAGAAATGGTACCTATCCATAAGCAACAATAAAATTAAATAAAAAGAGAGTTAAGTTAAAAAAAATTATAAGATGAGAAACAATAGGTCTCTGAAAAATTTTACTGGGTATAGAGATTTCATTTTGCATTTATTTTCATCTTAATTTCTATTAATGCAAGTGTAGCATTTCATGTTTACTTCTTGGAGGAATTATGAATAGAATGCAAATATTGATAAGAGCAATTTAATAAGGAAAGAAAATATTGTAACAACAGTAGCCTCAGACATAACAAAGAGCAGAAGAAATACAAGAGCATTAGTTAAGATGTAACATAACATACTCACCACTGGATTAAAAACATGTAGAATATGTTGTATGAAAAATAGCACATCATCTACTATAAAATATTGGAGACCCTTTTTTATTCAGTAGCATCAATGTAACTGGATGCCATAAGTTAGGTAAATTAATAGAGACACAAAAACACAAGAACCAAATATTCTCAACACTTTATGGAAACAGAAAATTAGTACTCATATGAAATTTTAAGATGTGGTCATTGTAGACTAAGAAGTATGTCAGAGAGATGAGATGTGAATTAGTCATGACTATAATGAAGAGAATTTGTGGTTGTTTTCTACAGTTTAGTGAAATATGGTTTACATTTTATTTTGAATGGAAAATGCCATTCAGAGATTCATATTTAAATAGTTGATGCCTAGTTTGGTATTACCAATTTAGGAAAATTTTATGGCCTTTACTTGGTGGTGCTTTATTGGAAGAAGTAGGTCACTGAATGTGGACATAGAGAATTTCTAACCCAGCCATGCTTCTTGTCCACTCACTCTCTTTGGTTCTAGTCCACAAACAGTGTGACAAGACACTTTGTGTTCCCGGTGTATGTACTTTGTTTCCCAAGAAATACTATATCCATTTTTGTCCATGTTCCTAACTAAATAAGTCTTGTCATTTTAGAATTGCATTCATCAGATATTTTGACCCAGCAATAAGAAAAGTAACTTATTATGATCTGTTTCTCTACAGAACATACAGAGGGAGAGCAACACAGAGAAATAATTACTGAGGAGAGCAGATTGCAGACAATACTAATATTTGATTATTGTACACATATACCAAAATCTTTTGCACCTTGAGTCTATGAAAATTAAACCTGTATCTATAATAATTACAATCATTATAAATAAAAGTAAAATTAATCACTCAGAGAGAGTCAATTGTATTCTTGATAAAAAAACTTTGAAGTACTTCAAATTTTTAATTTGTATACAATTATTACCCAGTGTATTATATGACATTACAGAACTTTATTTCCAAAAGAATTTTCTATGAACTTCTTATGACTTCCTTAGTAGTCAGAGAGTATTAACTGATATTACAAATGGCATAAATCACTGTGGCCTACTCATATCATTTAACTTCTCAGATCAGCATCTCTGGAAGGCAATGTTAAGCCACATTCCATCGTGTTTCCCTGCCACCATTTATGACTCTGAATTCCTCCAGAGAATGTCTAATTAGCATAGGGCAGGCAGAGTGAAGGAACCCCTGGGGATTATCAAAAGATAAACTTGTAAGTTACATAGATGACATTATCCATAATAAAGTAGGTGTCTCACAGTTATGTATGCCTCACTTTGCCACAACACAAATATGTGAGTCTCTCTACTAACAGAAATAATATTTGCAGTGTCTTAACTGTGAGTGTGTAGAGGTCACCTGAATATTTACTCCAATAAAGTCTGTGCTCAGACAGAATTCAAACAATGTGACATGGCCACAACCATCTTAGGGAATCAAACTATTATTTATATTAGAGTGTTAATATTTTTGATAATCCTTAATATTGCGAAGACATTAAGCAAGCAGAAATTGGAAATTTTATGCAATGTGTTCAGTTCTACTATATCAAGCAAAGAACAATAATTGTCATAGAAGCCAAGAGATGCAAAATTCTCACCTAAGGAATTTAGAATAAGAAAAGCATACACTTCTAAAAATCAGATTAATCATCTAAAAAATGACAGACCACTTACCAAAGTTTGTTTGTCATGTTTCATAACAAATTTATACTCACTGCAGAATGATTATTAAAATATGTTGTTTAGATACTTGAGAGATGATTCTATGAATAAGAGCATGTGTTCTTCTTCAGAGGACCCACATTAACTTCCCATTGCCCAGAATTGGACAGTTTATAAGTATCTGTAACTCCAGAGGGATCTCAGCATCTGAAACCCTCTTCTGGTTTCTTTGAACACTGAACTCACATGTAAATCTGAACATAGATACACATATAATACATAGTTGAATTGAAATAATGAGTTCACCAGAAACAAATGACAAACAGCAAAGAAAGACAGGTTACACAAGATGAGTTCAAGTTCTAGCCAGCCAAGTTTAGCATAGGGATGGGGAGACAGGCATGATGTCAATCTCTAGCAGAGGAGCTAATGGCATTTGATAGTAGTGGGGAGATGCAGACTCATTTTATTTGTGACTACGGAGCTGGGCGATGGTGGCGCATGCCTTTAATCCCAGCACTCGGGAGGCAGAGGCAGGCAGATCTCTGTGAGTTCGAGACCAGCCTGGTCTACAGAGCTAGTTCCAGGACAGGCTCCAAAGCCACAGAGAAACCCTGTCTCGAAAAACAAAAAAAAACAAAACAAAAAACAAAACAAAACAAAACAAAAAGAATGTGACTACGGGTATTTTGCTGACTAGAGTTATTCCAAAACAGAGCACATATCATTCTAATCATTTGGTGGAGTATGTCATTAATATCTTTCATTGTTTCTTACAGCTGTGACACTGTGTTTATGGTTCATACATTGATGAAAATTTCTTTTTGCATAGAGATTTTAACTAAAATATATAACACTTGATCTCCAACAGGAAAATCATGTTCACTTCGCCTGTTGTATTATTTTATTAATACACGAAAAGTGGAACCTTTAGATTAAACAAATACTGATTCACTTTAGCACTCCTGACCCTTGTCCCTCTAAAAGCAATACCTAAAAAATTAGCAAAGAATATGTTGGGTCTAAAAAGTAAGACTAAATATCCAATATAACTTTTAAGTCTCTCTGTTTTCTAGAGATGATTAGGTAAAAAAAAAAAAATCTAACTGATTTCTGAGTTATGATTTGTTTTGTTTTGTTTGTTTCTTGTTTAATTGTTTTTGTTGTAGTTGTTTTCCTTTACAACATGGTGAATGTCTATATTCAAAGCAATAGCAAGAATTTATGGTACTTAATAATGAAAACACTTTCAGGAAATAAATAGGTTGCCGATTTTATGTTGTGTCATGGTGGATTTCTAAATATAAGTTACAATAATTAGACAACTGATCCTATACAGAATATGACTAGGTGAACCCAGTACTCTAACAACAAGAACGTCACAATTTATGATCAGAAATTTGAAAGATCCTAGGAATCATGCAGGGAGGAATTGCTATGAAATAAGAACTTCATGACAAAGACAGTGCAATTTCTCCAAACACAGCTATGAGGAGAATGTGTTTATGTGTGTGTGAAAAAGATGATTATTATCGCAGCTCTGAAATATGAAAGAAAATTTAATGATCTCGAACCATTTTGTTCCAACTGGATTACCCTGTTTATGCCAATGCATGTTCTGCATTAGCACTTCTTCTGATGAAGATATTATGGGTTATATGGCAACATAAGAGATATTTCAGTCACAAAGGAGACCTCAAACAGAGGTGGCACTAGCCTGTCAGGCAGACAAAACACATAAATGTCTCCAACATTCTTCATAAATTTGTTTCTTTATTGGCAGCAGCAACAGTGGGACTATAAGAAGAGTGGACATAAACAAGGGTAGTGAATAAATCTGATGTCTGTCAAATACACACAGAAAAGAGATACACTAGATAGGCTTGCAGCATGTCCACTTAGAATTTGATTCAGAAGCATTTTTTTGGGATGCAGAGGAGGAGTAAATATATGGAGTTAGGAAAAAAAAGAGCCATATAAATTGCTCTGCCATCAGCACAGTAATTGCTAGTTTGGAGATAAACAACTTCTGTTTATATATTAGGGATGGTTTGATTGATAGTGATAGCATAAAATACTGCATTCAGATTTGAAATTGTAGGTCGATAAACTCACTTCCCTTATCTTCCTTTATCTTTCTTACAAACACATGCACACACAAAAACACACATAGACACACACTAACACAGAACCATACTTAAATAAAAATTAAAAAATGTCTCTAGTATTTGCATTCACATTTTATGCATATAAATTTACTTTATAATATATAAAGCTGCAGAGTATTATTTGAAATGAATTTACTTCATCTGAGCAAAAATTACTTTTTTATTATCAAGCCTAAATATAAAAGTATGGTATTTGAAAGCAAGTTGAGTTTGCTCTAATCCAAATGAGATGTTATCAATAATGTTGTACCATTATTTTTATTCTACAATATTAACCTTAAAAGCAAGAAACCAAGTTATCTTTAAAGTTCAATGGTCCTTTTCCTTTCCCACTTTTTGCTTTTATATATTAACTTTCTCTAGGTCAATTAAAATATAATATTAATGCAAAGGCATGATTTCATTGTGTCTACATTTAGAAACTTATTTTAAACGTGGTGTCAAAATGGATTATGTAATAATTTCTCAAATAAGAAAGCTGCATTATATATAGTATCAGTAGGATTTAAAGTTACATACCTACATTGCAATGTCTGTAGTAAAATTCAGAACTTTAAAGTCAGTCATTTACTAAAAAAAATCACAAAATAATCAATAATAAAAAGAACAAATGATTTTTAGTCTTGGAAAATGTCAAGCTATATTTCAAATACACCAGTAATTATTGAATAT
>NC_022027.1:14515427-14521296 GCF_000317375.1 Microtus ochrogaster
GCCCACTTAATCCACAAGTGAAAAGGAGACTCCAAAATTTGTTCTGTTTATATAACAACTTTTACATGAAATATATAGCGATCTGTTTTTCAGAAAGCAATATGACAACTTGTAGGCGTTTCCTTTATGCAGCGACTAGAAAAATCTTCCACAACTAGGCATCTCTGCTTTGCATTAAGCTGCTCGGGGCTGGCGTATACCAGCTTAATAGAGAGCTAACATCTCAGGTCTCAGAAGGCAGCAAAAATTCTATTTTGGCTTTTATTCTAAATGCTTACTGTAGTTAAGGCGGCAGTTGAAGCGCATTAAGTGAAGGTAGTTAGAATTTAGTGACAATCATAAAGTCTTTTGCAAACTACACACACTGTATAATGCTTTTGTGGAATGAAACCAGTGTTGATTAACTGGAATTTTACACACTCACACAGAGAAAAAAAAGTAATGATCAAAGGCAGTCATCCTCAATGTACTATATGCTGATGTTCTAAAGTCCAAGGCAGTCATCCTCAATGTACTATATGCTGATGTTCTAAAGTCTAAGTGTGCCACAGAGCTGAAGCACAAGACTAGCACTGTACTAACCCATTTTTATTAATCTGTGTATTGCCACAAGGCTGCGGCTTACAAGTAAGGTTCTAGTGTCTGTCTCCTTCTGCAGCTACATGGCATCTCCTTGACTCTGCCTATTCTCTATACATATTTCTGTTCAAATTTCACACCTAGATTTACTGTGTTCAGCCATTGGCTAAAATAGCTTTATTCATTAACCAATAAAAGCTACAAATTCCCGCATCATATTTGATTGTCAATTTTGATAGATTGTGAAAGGCTTAGGGATTAGTGAAACATGCTTTTGAATATGCTTATGTTATTCTAATCACTTAGCTTAATTTCTTGAGGAATCACAATATGATAGCATTAGTAGCAGCTGGTGAAAACGGGAGGTTGGGATCAAGCCTTTAGAATGAATCTCATTAAGGTCTTTTATAATCTTTCTCTGCTTTCTTTTTGTCATGAAGCAGCATCTGTGTCATATAATCTTTTAATGACAATGAAGCCAAAGGTCATGGATGAAGCCTCAGATACTATGGGCAAAATGGATGCTATTCCATAATGTTATTCTCAACAGTGTTTTCATCAAGATTGTAAAGATAAGGGAACATACCAAATGAAAGTTAATCTAAAAAACAGACTTGGGGAGGCTGGTGAAACAACTCAGTGGTATAAACACTGCTTGCTATCTCAGCAAAACAAGTTCTGTTCTCCGTACACACATAGTTTCTTCGATACAGGTCTAGTGGGGTTAGTACCCTCATTCAGTCCCTAGAGTCACTAAGCATACATGCCATGACCATATATCCATGAAGGCAAATGAGCATACATATAAAATAAAGATCAATAACTACTTATAAAGAAATAAATGTCATATGATGACATAGATTAGATTTTAAAATAAGGAAAACCATAGAGATAAAAAACATCAAAAAAGATACCATATAATAAATAACAACAAAAAACAGTCTAAGTTAACTAAAAATGTTAATTATTTACCAAAATAATTTCATGGTCATGTATTTCTTCTCCCAGGAACAATGCAAGTAGTTATGGAGATGATTCAAGACATTGTTCCTACTTTTTGCTAATATATAGTATAAAGCAGAACTATACTTGTCAAACCTGCTTTAAAATCACTTAATACAAATAGGTATCTTACAATGAGATCTTCTAAAATTCTAATATTAAGAGAACTCATGCTTTTCTATGTTGTTTAACCTCACTTTGATACAGGTACCAATGCAACTTTGTTTGACTACAGTTTTTGAATGGAACTTATAAAAGATTATTTTCAATAAGGAAAAATGGAACCTAGTCCAATTTATGTTACTGAAAGTTAAATCTGACCACAAGATAAAGAGAGAAATAAAATATAGGTTAAAGAACGGGAATGTGAGACATCTAGATTGCTGGGAACAGTACTGGGGAGAGAAAATGGTGGGAAAAGAATATATTCAGTACAAATTAATTTTTATTGATGAATTCACTTTTTCCTTATTTAGGTCTCAGAATTCATGTTCAACTGTTATGTGATTCTAAATGCATAGACTATTATAATGACCAGAAGAGTCAAAAACAAAACAAATCAACAACAGAAGAAAGCAACAAACAAGCAAATAGGAAAAAACAAACAAAGAAAGAAAGCCAGATGAGCTGCAGATTGTTTTCCTTCTCCATTTCCTTTCTGCAAGCAAAATGTAACTAGTTTCTTCAATGTTCTTGCTTCCACTGCAGAAGCATCTTCAACCACAGAGTTGTCTTTACTGTAATGAACTTTGCTTCAAAGCAAATGAAAACAAACAAACAAAAAAAAAGAAAATAGCATAGAAGCCTAATTATCTTAAATGGCTTTTGGTTAAGAATGTGATCATAACAATTGAAAATAAGTAATGCAACAATTGTTAAGCAGGCAGGAAATGGTTTCTGTTCTAATAGAAGAACCAAAGCTCAAACATATAGATACTTACCCCGTGCTGGGATGTACCACAAGGCAAGTGTGTGACAATACAGAGTCAACTCGCATTCAAGTTAGATGATTCTAATATAAAACCTGACAGAGCAGAAACCAATTTTGTTTCACACCTATTACAAAGGCCATAGATAAGAAAGCGGGGGTAGGAACAACTGCTGGAAAGTGTAAACTCAAAGTGCTAATAAAATATGCCATCACATAGAGACCTACAGTTTGAAAAATAAGTCTGTATCATCTTTCATGCACTGAGAAACTCATAGCTAGGAGTTTTAATAAAACTCCTAGATGCATTTAAAGTGCCCCAAACTAATGAACGCAATTAGAAATTTTAGCAATCAATATTAGGTTCACATAATAGCAGAAAATTTTGAGTTTTCTTTATTGTTGTCATGTCATTTCTTTCTCTTTTCTATAGCATGAACAACTGAATCAACGTCACATGTTCCAGCAAGTTGACTAAAGTATTCTGTCTCAAAATAGATAGCTTTTATTTAGATAATCATGTTATTTGCCTAGAAAAAGAAATTGAATATTAAATGGAAATGACTAAATAGATGAGATTAAATGAAACTTTAGTAAATTACATAGAAGTTTTATATTCCTGTGACCAGGCCTAAAATAAATGTATACTAAATGTTTTTATTGAATAATTTTATTAATAACAGATGAATGATCCTGTTAAGGTATACTACTTGTTAAGAACCTGGGAGGAGTTACGGCGCATCTTCCAAACAAAAGTTAAAAATAAGAAATTATAAATAATAGGCAATATTAGAGTTGAAAGATAGTTTTATAGAAATATTTTAATTTGAGGGAGTAAGATATGTAGTCCACATATCTATTAACAAGAGATACTTTTAGCACACTAAATTTCTATTTTCAGTTGAAGTTTTCACTCCTGCCAGGAACAACGGATCAGCATAGATGTGATATCTCCATTCTACAGAAAAATTTGATGAATTTTTCTCAACTTTGTCCTTGAGAAAAAAAGTCAGGTATTATTCTATTACTTCTTTTTTTTTTAATTTTTGTCAGTAGAGGTGGGTCAATGAGAACAGGAGAATTCTGGGAAGGAAGAAGACTATTCTTCCACAGTCCTGTCCAGACACCAAAGAAGGAAGATGTGACCTGTCCCACTGAAAAAGATACTGAGCCATATGGCTAACATAGATAAGAGTAATGAGTTAATATAAGTTATAAGAGTTAATAAGAAGCCTGAGCTAATGGGCCAATCAGTTTATAACTTATGTAGACCTCTATGTGATTTTCTTTGTGGCTTACCGGCTGTGGAAATTGGGCAGAACAGAAACCCCAACAAGCAGGCCCTTATGTTACATTTGTCGCTATTCCATTATTTTATTTTAGGATTTGAATAATTATTTCCATCTACTCTTTTACGACTTTTTGTTGTGGAATAGAATATTTGTATAACTACATAAAGATGCATTGCATTTGTTTATGCTGCCTTTGTTAATTTATGTAAAGATGTGCTGCTGTTTTACATTGCTTGCCTAAAGCAACTGATTTGTCTAATAAAAGTTGAAAGGTGGCCGGGCGGTGGTGGCACACGCCTTTAATCCCAGCACTCGGGAGGCAGAGCCAGGTGGATCTCTGTGTGTTGGAGGCCAGCCTGGTCTAGGAGAGCTAGTTCCAGGACAGGAACCAAAAAGCTACAGAGAAACCCTGTCTAGAAAATCAAATAAAAAAAAAAAGAAAGTTGAAAGGTGAATAACTAGGCAGAGGAGGTATAGCCTGGGCTGGTGAGCAAAAAGAAAAGGAGAGTCAGTGAGCCTTTTTGGGGGTTATGGGAGAAAGTAGTCAATCAATGACCAAACAGCTTAGAGAGTCAGACAGTGAAGGTAACCCAGAAGAAGCTGGAATGCAGGATGGACAGTAAGTAGATGTGGTATACAAGAATAGGGTCACACATACACTAGTAGAAATGGACTAATTTAAGTTAAAAGAAAGCCTAGCCAGAAACAAATATTAAGCTAACACTAAACATTCAAAATTAATAATAAATCTCCATGTCCTTATTTGGAAGCTTGTTGGTAGTCCAAAGAAAATTACAGCTGCATTTTTATTGTTTGTGTGTGTGTGTGTGCGTCTTTATGGCCTTAAAGTAAATTCTGGAGTTAATGATCTCAGAGCCATGATCATATAAACAGTACTAACTGGATTTATTCAAAAGAAAAAATATAAATTTGGCAAGAAATCATGTTAAAGGAATATGAAAGAAATTGACTTGGGAAAATTAAGGGTCTGTATGGTTTATATGTTAAAATTTCATATACACATGGAAGAAATTGCAAGAATAAGAAACAATTATCAATTTTAAATTAAAATAGTATTTTAAAGTTCTTTTATTAGTATATATTCATTATATACAATAATGAGTTCCATTATTACATTTTTACAAATGTAAACAACATTTTTGACCATATTCACCTCATTATTTTCTTGAAATTTTTAAATTATAATTATATAGCTGATGTGGCAATCCCCCCTGTATGCTGTGAATACCGCTGGTGAATAAAGAAACTGCCTTGGCCTGTTGATAGGGAAGAATTTAGGTAGGTGGAGAAAAGTAAACTGAATGCTCAGAGAAAGTAGGCAGAATCAGAGAGAAGCCATGGAGCCCTGCTGGAGCCAGACAGAACTTTACTCAGTAAGCCACAGCCACATGAGGATACATAGATTACTAGAGATGAGTTAAATTAAGATGTTAGAGTTAGGCAATAAGAAGCTAGAGCTAATAGGCCAAGCAATGATTTAAATAATATAGTTTCTGAGTGATTATTTTAGTTCTGAGCTGGCAACAAACAAGTGGCCCTATGTCAATAAATTGGAGCGCCAACCTGAGCAACTAAATCCATATAAATCCTCAGAAAGCTTTAAAAGTAATCCTAGACACAAAGGAACAGAGTTAAGCATGGTTTGGTGATGGCATTTTCTTGGCTGGGCTGTGTTTGCTTTTAGCATACAGAAAGATGGCTCCTTTAATAGATGTTTTCCTGATGGTGGTAGCAGAAAAAAAAAAAAAACTGTGGTTCTGAAATGCTGGCTTTCTTTGCCATACTGCCAGCATGAACTGTCTTTCTGGAGGTCTAGCTGTGGAACATTTAAATGGGTTTTGTGAACAGAGTGCTACAGCTTGCTTAATGGCAACACAGACTGGCTGTGTGCCTAAAAATAGGGTTCTGAGCATGGCTCTCAGAGGCAGCAAACAGCTCCACCATGCTGGACTTGGTAGGACAAGCAGGCAGGGCCATATTTCCCCTAGCAATGGCTCTGCTTAAGTTCGTAAGAAGGGCTTAACATTTTAAGAAGCACTTCTGGTCA
>NC_022027.1:14522801-14526679 GCF_000317375.1 Microtus ochrogaster
TACAGTTTCCTAGTTATAACAAAAGATAAAGTAGATATAAATATTTTAACTAAAATTCTTCCTTGATACCTATTTTGTTATATGTAATTTCACTATGTAAAGTTAAAACCTTCCTTTACATTTAAACAGAAAAGGGAGGTGATGTGGATTCTCCTCTGTATACTGTTAATAGCACTGGAGAATAAAGAAATTTCCTTGGCCTGTTGACAGGGCATAACTTAGGTAGGTGGAGTGAAAACTAAACTGAATGCTGGGAGAAAGGAGGTAGAGTCAGATAGAGAAGCTATGTACCTCTGCCCTGTGGGAGTCAGGTGGAACTTTAGCCTGTAAGCCACAGCAAAGTGGCAATACACAGATTACTAGAGATGAGTTAAATTGAGATGCAAGAGTGAGCCAATAAGAAGCTAGAGCTAATGGGCCAAGCAGTGATTTAAATAATGTAGTTTTGTGTGATTATTTCAGGTCTGAGCTGCTGAGCAGCTGGAGACAAACAAGTGACCCTCATAGCAACAAATACCAATTTTGGTTTGGTAATTTTTATGCTGAACAGTGAAGGTACAATCCTTATATTTCATATTTACTAACACTATTTGTAGTTTTATAACTTATAACATTGTTTAAAAGTAAATTCATTCAATTAAAAATCAAACAAAAATTCCTTTATAAAATTTCACATTAAAGCTCCCTAGTGATTGTACACACCTTTGATATCAGCAGCAGGGTGGCAGAGGCAGGCAGATCTGTGAATTTGAGGCAATCTTGGTCTACAGTATGAGTTCCAGGACAGGCTCCACAACTACACTTCTAAATCCTTTCTTGAAAAAACAAACAACAACAAAAATTCCCATTAGAAACTTAATGAAAAACAAAAGTCAAAATATTTACTATGGATCATTTCACTTTGATTTAGAAACAGAGTCTTTCAATGGCATTAGACAGCCAGTAATTTGCTGTCTAGCCATGCCTGGCTACCAGTCACAATACATCTTCTTTTTCTGTTTTGACTATTAGGATTATAGGCATGTGCCACTATACCTTTTTAAAACGTTTAAATTAAGTTCTTAATTTTAACAGATAACTGTTGTCTGAAGTTTTTTTTCCTGCCTGGTTCCTGCAACCATTAAGTCCCAAAGAAATCACACAGAGGTCTACATTAGTTATAAACTGATTGGCCCATTAGCTCGGGCTTCTTGTTGACTTTTATAACTTATATTAGCACATTACTCTTGTCTATGTTAGCCACGTGACTTGGTACCCTTTTCGGGGTGGCAACCACATCTTGCTTTGTCTGCATCTTGGTCAGGACTGCAGAATAAGCTTTTCTCTTCCCAGAATTCTCTTGTGGTTGTTGCCTCACCTCTACTTCCTGCCTGGTTGTCCTGCCTATACTTCCTGCCTGGCTAGTAGCCAATAAGCATTTATTGAAAATATAATTGACAGAATACAGATGATTGTCCTACACCAGATTACATTTAAAATAAGAAAATTCTATGAACTATTGGAAAAATATTTGTCAAAATATGTTAACCAATATTGCTTTTTGATCTTAAATGTTAGTGTATTGGAAGTCCATATAATTATATACTTTTTCAACACTTAGGGAATTGATATAAAACAAATTTAGCTCTAGGCATGTGAAATTTTATTGACTACTTAGCTGCTTAGCTTAGCTGCTAAGGATTCATATTTAAATGTAAATATCTTTGCAGAGTGCAGTGTTGGAATTACTAATTTTCACAGGAGATATTTCAAAATTTGCATGTATAATTGCATATTTCTCCATGCAAATAAATCTTAGTTTTACCCTGTTGGCAAAGGTATTTATATATTTATCTGTGCACACTAAAAGTGTATGCAAACATTTGAATTTACATGCATACATATTTATTGTGTTTATGTATCTGATGTTTTTATATCTAGAATATATGCAGGATACTCTTTATCGAATTAGTATTGTTACTGTTTGATTTGACCCTTAACAAACGTAGAGATGACATATTTGTCATTTACTTAGAGTAACTAAATCCTATACATATTAAATCTATTGAGAATAGAAGGAACAATTTCTTTTTATATAATTACAAAGTATCTGGTATATGAAATTTTGAATCTTTGCATATACTTTAATGATATGGGAGGTGATGTATGCTATGAATATGTTTTATTGGCATTGCTTAATAAGCAAACTGCTTTTGGTCAATGGCTTAACAGAGTAAAGCCAGGCTTAAAGAGATATATAGAGTAAGTAGGTTGAGTCAGAGAGAAGCCATGTAGCCATCCCCAGAGGACAGACTCTTCTGTCAGAGCCCACTAAAACCTTGTCAGTAAGCCACAGTCATGTGGTGATACAGAGATTAATAGAAATTGGTTGATTTAAGATATAAAAGCTAATTATAAATATGCTTAAGCTATTGGCCAAACAGTATTGCAAGTAATACAGATTTTTGTGTGATTATTTTGGGAAACTGGATGGACAGAAATGGGCAAACAGCCTCCAGTTATAAATTTAGTTGACTAATATGGTCAACTAAATTGACTTCAAACCTGAGAGAGCTTGAAAAGGAATTCTACACAGACAAACAAGCAACAAACAAACAAAAACAAACAACAAAAACAGAGTTTATTGCAGCTTCTTGCTCTGTTTGCTGGTGGAAAGCAGAGGCGTGGTTCTTTTAAGAGGTTTCCTGACTCAGCTTTAGTGGCAAGAGCTGTGTGGTTTTTTTAAGGGAGGGTTTTCAGGTTTGTGCTAGTTATTGGAAAAGCTCTGGCTCTTTTGTGGAGTTGATGCCCGCCATTCCAGGTCCAGACTATTCTACGCCCCCGTTTGGTTGGGAGGAAAGTAGCTGAGACTATGCCCTTGAATCTGCACTCCCCACCTGGGCAGGTGGTTCTATTAATTCTGCTAAGAGTTCATAGGCTGGAGAGCATGACAAATTTCTGCTGCCACACAGAGAATTATTTCCAGGCCATGTAGTGTGCTGCATGGCAGATTTATCTTTTACTCAGACTAAAAGGTTTTATATGCTGCATGGTACTCCCAGAGTTGAGTGGTGAGATCAGCTTTTACCCAGCATTCTCCAGTGTTTCTGCCATGTTGAATTGGGTGGAGTCAAAAAGCAAAGCAGCCTTAATCCTAGTCATACCACTTAACATTTTAAGAAGCACTTCTGGTCAGAAAAGAATCACGGATACACAATAAATACAATGAATTCGAATGAAAAAGATCTTTAAATGGGTCACAGTATATTAAAAAAAATGTATGTATGCTTAGGAGAGAGAAGAAAAAGAATAAAGAGAGATATAAAAAGAAGTAAATGGGTTTTTAAAAAAATAAAACAAAGTAGTCTTTAAAGAGACAGAGTAAACTTGTTGAAAAAGTAGTAGAGTAAAAAAAATAGTCCATGTAAAGATGAAATATACGCAGAGAGTCTGGATTATGTATATTCTTATGTTTTTGTTGATTTTTTGGCTATGAGTGAACTAAGTACAATGAGACATTTTATTGTACAGGCTGCTAAGCTAAGGCAACATATATGTTTAAGAGGTATCGTGTCTTAAAAATTTGGGTCTAAGGAAAAGTTGATTTGGAAAAAAAAAAGGTTCTACTTTTGTTTCCACAGAGGATGAGATCCTGTGGATTCCTTCTAGGCTAACCTGGTTTGTTGGACCAAGAACATGTGAAATGTCTCCATGAAAACCCCCTAAAAGAAAATACTTCATCCAATAAAAATCAGGAAACAACTTGGAGAGAACTACACCCCAAATTTCCAAATGTTGTTTATAAATGTTTATTTACACATAAAGGAGTATCTGCTGTAAAGATTTGCATAGGTATGGATCTTGGTTTATTGATATAAATTTAAGGCCAAATATATATA
>NC_022027.1:14527409-14550248 GCF_000317375.1 Microtus ochrogaster
GTTCTGAGGTCTTTAATGGAGTTGAAGAATAGATAGTTATAGTTTTTCTTAGTTTGTGGAGTTGATGCCCACCACTCCAGGTCTAGACTATTATATGCCCCCTTTTGGTTGGGAGGAAAGTAGCTGAGACCATGCCCTTTGGATCTGCACTCCCCATCTGGGCAGGTGGTTCTATTAGGTTGCCTAAAGCAACATTTTTATTAATCAATAGCAATAAAACATTTTCCCAGCATATATCATCTGCCACATCACCTTCCCTTTTCTGTATAAATAAAAAGGAAGATTTTTAACTTTAACCTAGCAAGATTATCTATAACAAAACAGGTATCAAACAAGAATTACAGTTACAATATTTAAAGCTTTAGGCCAGTAGATTAACAGAGTAAAGCTAGGATGAAAGCGATATAGAGAAAATAGGTGGAGTCAGAGAGAAGCCATGTAGCCACCCACAGAGTACAAACACATCTACCAGAGGCCCTTGGAACCTTTCCCTAAGCCACAACCACATGGTGATACACAGATTAATAGAAATGGGTTAATTTAAGATATAAGAGCTGGCTATAAATACAGTTAATATTGCCAAACAATATTGCAAATAATAAAGATTATTCTGTGTAATTATTATTTTGGTTCTGAGTGGCTAGGAGCAAAAGAACAGCCTCCAGTTACACTTTGATATGCAAATATTTCTTGTATACTCTAAACATATTTTTACCAGAAAAAAATATTAAGGGCATTTGTAGATTTTTTAGCCAGGCAGGTCGGGAATAAGACGTGAAGATATGAAAAAGAATGACTGTGTCTACCACATATGAATAGGCATCTATGTAGAATTTTCTTCTAACATACGTTTTCTAGTATGTAGACTGCGTCACAGCCATTTTGTGCTATAGTCTTCTACGTTTAAACACTTGGTGTTGTTATAATACATATTTAACTTCTAAGATTGATGGATTGCTTCAGTGAATGAGTTTATAAGGCTTTTTTTTCTTATCTGAGTCAATGTTTTTCACAATACCAGGAAGTAAATTAAAATAAAGTGTTTAAATCTACTGCTTAAGATAAAGAAGACCAAATCTCATTCTAATAAATGTGAAATACAGCTTGTCATGTTCCCGTCACTCTGCAGAAATGCTACCACAAGGCTTTGCCAGTTAAGTCTAATATGTTGACATTTATTTTTGCTGCAATAAATGTTAGGATTATATTTTTGCATTAAATTCTGGCATTTTTAAAGATCACGATGACAAGTAATTTATTCCTCAAATCACTCTGGTTTGTTTTTACTTTTTGAATATGGATTTGGTCGTGTGTCTCCAAGGCACAGTACAAAGCATTTTTCATATGTTGTGCAACCTATTAGTTTGATTTAAAACTTCTTTTTCCATCTGGATTTATGCAAGATTTCCTTGATGTTATTTGCTCTGAATTATTGCCCAGAAATAATCACACTGAATCCAATTTTGCACTGGCTGTGTGGCCTACCACGTCTGTCATTGTAAAGCTTTAAGGCTTTTTATTGCTTGTTTCAATGAGGGCAATTTCTCTAGTATTCTACATGTGAATATGTAATACCATCTTCTTAGAATCAATTAAGAAAATTTCCTCTGCCTTTCTTTAAGTATGGAATAAATGTAATCACATGGCTCAGAAATTAAAGTCATGAAATATTAAGTAGAACAGACTAGCACATAAAAAGGATGCCTATGCCTTTAGGACCTATATATGACAACTTGAGTCAATATGAGTAAGGCTTAAATCAAAGTCCCAAAACTGGGAGATTCAGTACCAAAAGCACTTATGAAGTTCTTTGTGTAGCTTAAAACTTTCTTTTAGTGACTCAAGAGCTTTAGGAAAATGCAAATTTGAGTTGCAAGTGTTTTTGACTATCCAGAAACTTTTCTGTCTCAAGAAGTAAAATGTTTTCCTTCTAACAAAATTGCTAAATTCAATTAAAACATTATATATATATATGAATTCTATAACTAACTACCTACCTATTTATATATACATAATCTCTATTATATATAAATTATATATAATATTCAATCTTTTATCACATATATGATTATATATATCACACACATACACACACATATATATGTAAATATAAATATCATAGGTATATCCTTGAAAGAAAATTTTGAAAAATCAGTCATTTGTTTTTCTTTGGAAAAACCACAAACTTGAAATTTATATAATAAACGCAATTTGTACATAAATCTGAGTTTTGGCCTCATTTATAAATTCAGAAAGTTTTCACTGACACATTGAGGTATACAAGTGTGTGTAGGGGGTGACTGATGTCCCTATAAGTCCAATTTGGATTCTGAATGCTTCTGAGAAGAGCAGACTACTTAGTGCTGTGAACTGAAAAAATGTCTAAGTTCAGGCTCCAGTTCTTTCTCTGAAATATAAGTAACTATAATCTTACCTCTGGCCTCTTCTATTTTATGATTAGAATTGGCATCTACATTGCAGAGAGTTTAGGGATTAATTCACATTACTTATTTTTATGTGTTCCTAAGGAAAAAGCATATAGGAGTTAATTTATACTTTATATTGCAAATACAAACCTTCTTACTATATGTTTGAAATGTCATTCCAAAACAGAAGGAAGAGCAATGACCAGGAGTTTTCTGATGTAGGCTGGTCTTTATATTATTGAGGTCAAATACATACAGACAAAGTGAAATACAGAGATGGTGAAGTTATTTGTTTGCTCCTGGACTTGAAACGAAAGCCTGCATTTCAACTATTTAAAAACAGAGACACATTTTCAGCTAATTCGATTTATTTAAATAACAACCTTAATAGTCCTTCTTATTTTGCTAATATAGGTGAAACTGCATTCTTATTTCATAATAAATATAATTCAGTTATTGGAAGTCATTGTCTATGGTTCTGTTTACTTTAGCAGATATCATAAGGAAACAATTATAAACTACTTTGCTCCAACATATCTTTCCAAATAATATGAAAAAATTTTCATATTATTTATAATTTTTTTCAAAGATTAACATTGCAATTTACAACACTGTGAAAGAGAACATATTATCAGTAAAATTTTATCTTTTACATGGCAATATAAGTTTTAACACAAAATCAAGTCTTTGTGAAAATTATTTTAAAATTTCAGATGATTATATTTAGATGAATTTATTTTACATTAGTTCATTAAAATCTTGGAGCATTTTATGTAACACTTTGAAACTTGAATGAAGTGTGCTATTAGGAGATAGCATTAAAAATCAAATTAGTTATTGTTTTTAATTTAAACTTTAGAATGACTAGTAAGATTACATTCTATATTAGCGAAAGTACTATACACAAATTATATTCTATCAAAGAAAAAATGATAAAAATTCATTTTATAAATGAATTTACATTATCTTTAAATTTAAATACTGCTGTTAGAAATTGTGATAAGGCTTGGGAGTCAGTGCCTCTGTTGGTAAAATATTTGCTCTGGGACAACAAAGACCTGAGTAACATTCCCCAAACTGGGCTGGTCAACATGTACTGACTTTATATGAAAACTGTGAACTAAGTAGACAGAACATTTTTAATACATGGTATAGTGCTTGGACAAGGACTTTCGCCCTAAAAAAAAGTATGTGTGGGAGGAGATACGTAATCACCTATAACAACAAGAAGCTCCACAACAGGATAGCAGACTCTTTTACACATCTGATGAAACTGACTCATAAAGATCCTGGGAGAGGCGTCTCCATCAAATCCAGGAAGAATAAAAAGGGGAGAGATAGAGATAGTTACCGTCTTGAGTACTCTACCTTGGAATGGGAGATCTTTTTAAAGCTCATGATAATGAGGGAATTCGAAACATGTGGACATTGGCAGTGACTCCAATCTGCAGGACACTGAGCCTACAATTGTCTTAAATTTTAAACATGGACTCATTGAATTTTAAATATAGGAGTTTTACTGCTATTCCATAATATTTTCAATAAGCCTGGAGACAACAGCAGAAGCTGGATGGGTTCCATAATTCAGTGTAATGGAGTGTAATGGAGATTCCTGTTGCTCACTGGTTCACACACTAGCAACTTGTAGGTTTATTAGATACAATGTCTCAAAAACAAATAAATGGTAGACAGCAAATGTCCTCACCTCTGTTTATGTCCTCCACATGCATGCATACACTGCTATCACACACATGTGTATTGACACAAACATACACATATACACAAGAACATTTGGGCTTGCACAAAGTAAATTAATAAATTAATTTCCAAATCACAACATTAAATAATTAGAACCCAGGGCCTTTGAAAGGGTAGTACTTCATCCAGCCCTTAGGCAATTGTTTTCATAAGATATTTAATTTCCTTGGATTTAATCAATCTTCATGCATATTATCTTTATGGTACTTTTTTTTTGTTTTGTTTTGTTTTGTTTTGTTTTTCGAGACAGGGTTTCTCTGTGGCTTTGGAGCCTGTCCTGGAACTAGCTCTGTAGACCAGGCTGGTCTCGAGCTCACAGAGATCCACCTGCCTCTGCCTCCCGACTGCTGGGATTAAAGGCATGCGTGCCACCATCGCCCCACTCTTCATGGTACTTTGAAAGCATGTGTACACTCTGTCCTATTGGTATACCTACTAAATTTATTACAATGATCACAATAAATCTTCACTGGTTGCGTTGTTTAAGTTTAAAACTGAACAACCAGAACTATGGAGGATGGACATGAAAGAGAGTGCAAACTAAAATGTCCCAAGTATTAACAAATTCTGTGATTATCAAATGAATTGAGACAAATATCATTTTACATTTCCAATCATTGCCTTTTATTGGTTAAATTACTTTAAGCCATTCCTGGGGGAAGCAAGCCTATAATTCTATATAGACAGAAGATTGAAGTGTGAGGATTGCACATTTGGTAGATTGTTTTTTATACATTGTTTTCACCACTAGTCCAGATAATATAATGAGAGCCATCTCCAACTTACAAGTAAAAGTAGAGCCATGGATATAGGTCAATGGAAGAGTGCTTGCCTAGCAGCTTATGTGAAACTCTTAGCTAAATTCCCATTAATGTAAAATAATACTGCTAGTAATAAAGTTTATCTCTTTTCACTATTGAAAATTTGTTTCTTATCCTTTTTAAGTTTTGTATATTTTGAGAATTTCATACAGGAATATTGTATTTAAATCATTTCTACCTCTCTATCTCTCCACTTCAACTCATTCTACATTACCCACAATTCCCTCTTGAATTTGTATCCTATGCTTCTTTAATTATTTTTGCTACACCCCCACAGATACACATACATATATACATACACACACATACATACATACATTAATACACAAGCAGAATGCATTCCACTTATTGTTGTTTAAAAACGCATGTGTTTATAACTGCCCGATTGGGTTTGGATAATTCTTTAGAACTCATAACTAAATGATTCTCCCTTTCTCAGTACTCTCTGGTTACCTGTATGTGGGCTGGTGGTTAGGCCTTGTGAGATTTCTCCTATCCATCTTTTTAAGCGTAAGACTATTCATTCATTCCCAGAAGCTCAGACCTAAAATAATACAGAAACCATATTATTCACAATACTATTTGGTCAATAACTTAAGCATATTTTTAGCTTACTCTTATATCCTAAACTAACCCATCTCCATTAATCTGTGTATTGCCATATGGCTATAATTTACCTGCAAATTTCCATGCATCTGCCTCATGTAGGGCTACAGGGCTTTTTCTTGACTCTGCCTTCTTTCTCCCAGAATTCAGCTTACTTTCTCCATTTAGCTCTACTCTGCCCTATCATAGGCCAAATCAGTTTCTTTATTCATTAACTAATAAACGCAAAACATATACAGGATCTCCCACATCACATCTTGTCACGTCAGTTAGCTTTATTGTGTTGGTATTGTTTAGATGACTTTTTAAAAAAAGATATAAATGGTGCCCATCACTACCATGTAGAGAAGAAAGTATATAGCATCCTTGTTGTCTGGTTGTTACAATCTTTTTCTTTCTTCAGTTATAACCCCTGAAGGTATCAGTTTAGGGATTAACACCTAGGGTAACCTATTTCTCTGCATTTTGACCTGTTATGGATTCCTGTAGCAGTCACATTATATGACATTAATAAGTGTTTTGATGAGAAGTGAGAGATACACTTACTATGGGTATAAGGGTAGTAATTTAGAATACTGATTTTTGAAAATGGCAGCAGAAGGGGTCACCTCTAGGACTCATGAGTTTTACATCCACTAGCAAGAGGTTCACAGACAACTGATAATCTACCTTGTATATCTAATGTTATAAGATTCACAAGAAAATATATCTTTGGGGGCCTTTTTGATAAGTGCTTCCAAAAATCAGGTATTATTTTTATTTGTGGTTCAATACAGAATCAAAAATATGTATTTTTGAAAATGAATACATGGCTGTTTAGAGGGAGATATTAAAATATATAAGAACTTTATCTACACTGTACTTTAGTCTCATTGAAGTGCATAGTTTGTTTTCTGCCTTAATTCACTTATGCAATTGACAATTTGGGAAGAATTTTATTCAACCATTGTGTCAAATGATAGAAAAACATATTTTTAAAGCTGAAAATCTTTTATAAAGATTTGAAAATACTTTTCATGATAATAGAACCTCTCAAAAAGTTTTTTTAAAAAAAAACAGGAACTTTTCATGATTTTTTTTATTTCAAGAAAAGAGATAAACACCTAATTTTAAAATAAATGAAACTCTAGTTTGTGGTTTCTTTATTGATCCAATTTCGAAGTGTATCAAAGACTTCAACATAAAACCAGATAGATAGCGATGAGTGAAGTGACACAAGAGAGGTCTTTCCGAACAGAACACTGATTGCACAGGCAGTAAGATCAACAATTAACAAATGGAAGCTCATGAAATTGCAAATCTTCTGTAATGCAAGGAACACTGTCAATCGAACAAAGCAGCAGCCTAAAAAAATAACAAAGATTTTTTTTTCTTTTACCAAATCCACCAGCTGATAAAGGATGCATATTCAAAATATATTAAGAATTCAAGAAAGAAAGTATTAAAATAACAAATAAAACAGATTTTAGAAGGGTCATAGATATAAGCAAATAATTCTCAATAGAGAAATCTCAAATGGTTGAAAAACACTTAAATGCTCAACATCCTTAGCAATCAGGGAAATGCAAACTAAAATTACTTTGAGATTTCATTTTACATCTGTCAGAAAGACTAAGATCAATAACACAAGTGACAGCTCATGCTGGAAAGGACATAGAACAAGAGAAACACTCTCCTTTGATGGTAGAAGTGCAAACTTCTAGAGCCACTCTGAAAATCAATATGGCTTTCCTCAGATAGTTGGAAATTATTTAACTCAAGATCCTGCAATACCACTCTTAAGGATTTGTCCAAAGCTTTCTCCATCCTACTACAAGGACACTTGTTCAGTCATGTTCATTGTGGCTTTATTCAACATGACTGGAAACTGGAATCAGCCTAAGATGTTCCTCTATCAAAGAATAGGTAAATAAAATGTGATATATTTACATAATGGAGTATTACTCAACTGTTTACAAAATGACATCATAAAATTTGTAAGTAAATGGATGGGACTTAAAAAAATCATCCAGAATGAGATAACCCAAACCCATAAAGATAACTATGGTGTATATTTACTTATAAGTAGATATTAGCCTTTAAGTAAATAATAACCAAGCTATCATCCAAAGAAGATACAGAGTCTAGGGGGATACAGAGAACTCTCTGGGAGAGGAAAATAGAATAGATTTTACTGGTGGACTGGGGCCAGGCAGAATGGGTAGAGCAGATTCATGTGGTTGGGCAGATAGAGTGGAGGGAGAAAGTGTGGGAAGAGAGGACTGAGGATGGAATTTCTGAGGGGTTGTGTGGAAACCTGCTCTAGTGGAACGTCTTGCACTCTATTAAGGCAATCCTAATGAAGACTTCTAGAAATTGGGGTTATGGAGTATCAACAGGTTATTTCTTGTTATTGTGGGAGGCTTCCAGTGCCAGAACTTGTTTGCATTTGGTTGAGTTATTGGTCAGGGAGGCACCTTGGAAAGCCTCAATCAATCCAGGTTGCTGCTAAGACAATGAGTTACTCTTGGCAAACTGACAGAAGAGACCCACTGTTGAGGACAACACCAATAACTTAAACATGAAGAAGTAGAGCTGGTATTTACATGGAGCTTTCATGTCTGTATCTATTCATTTTGGTGAGGGAACGTACTTTGTGGGCTACTGAACGAGAAATATCTATAGCAACTCAACCATAAAACTTTGAACTATAGTCTGTCATTCCTATAAAATATGCTAAGGCAATGGTGGCACAGATCTTATGGGAGCAGCCTACCAATGGTTGCTTTGACTTAAGAACCACTTTACTAGAAGAAACCCATATCTAACACTGTTTAAGTAACCAGAAAAATACTAATGGTAAATAAAAAGTATCAATAGAATGATTCATAATCATATTCTGTCATGATGTTTCCTCTGACAGCATATGGGAGCAGATGGAGAGACCCACAATCAAAATATTACATGGAGATAGGGTTCAAATTTGGAGGTCTCCATTAATTTTTTCCCTCCTTAGCTCCGGGAATCCAGTAGAAGAAGAGCAAGAAAGATGGTAAGAATTAGAGGGGATAGAGGACACCAAGAGAACAATGGCCTCTGGACCAACTAAGAAAGGCTCATGTGAGCTCACAAAAATGAAAACAGAAAATACAGCATATATAAGGGTCTGTATCATGTCATCCGTGTATATATTATAGCTATTGGCTTACCATTTGGGGGAAGATTCTTCACTGTGATAACAAGTGAGTCTTTGACACTGGTGCCTTCACTTAGGACTCTTTTCCTCCTTTATGGTTGCCATATCCAAACCTTACCTCATAGTTCTTGTTTTATCTTATTATATTTTATTTTGCCATGTGTCTAAGTTTTTCTATATCTGTCAAGAGACACCATAACAATGGTATCTTTTATAAAGGGAAACATTAATTCAGGTGGCTTATAGTTCAGAGGTTTGGTCTATTATTCTCATGGCAGGACATGATAGTGTGAAGGTTGACCTGATGAGGAAGAAGGAGAATCCTATATATTGGTCTGCAGGCAACAAGAAGTCGTCTAAGTGTCACACTGAGCTAAGCTTGAGCAAAGGAGAATTTAATGACCACACCCACATTACCACACTTTTTCCAACAAGGCAACACATACTTCAAGAAAGCCACACCTCCTAAAGTGCCACACCCTATGAGTTTATAGGGGCCAATTGCATTTAATCTACCACATCATGTTTGATTGTTATCTCTTGGAAACCTGTTCATTTCTAGTGAGACAGAAATGGAGTTGATCTGGAGGGGAAGAGGAGTGGAGAAGCATTGGCAAGGGTGGGATAAAAGGAAACTATTATCATGATGTATTGTATGAGAAAGAAATTTATTTACAATGAAAGAAAAAAAAGCATAAAGACGTTCATGGGGGGAAAGTCCTTGCTCTTCTGGGAGTATCTTAATTGATACTTGGGAAAACTATGGTTGCACCAAAGAGTATGGGTCTTCAGTTGGTACAATATTTAAAAATTGATTTGAGAATTACATGAGAATGACAAAGACCAAAAAAAGCAGTTTAAAACAGAGTCTGTGTGTGGCTGTGATACCTGCAAACAGCTAAGACTTTCTTAGTCACTGTCAGTCATAGCCTTTTAAATTCTTTACTAGGTAACTTGGAAGAACTTGTTCAAAGCATATATATATATATATATATATATATGAAGCAAAAAAGTGGATTACCGACAGGAAAGGGTTAGTATATTGAATAATTGAGAGAAATAAATAGGACAAGAACTTTCATTGATTTAAGGGAAAATGACAATTTGGAATATTTTAGTTGACTAATGTCAATGAAGTAAGTAGTGAGCTTGAGAGTGAGACTATTATCAGCCTTAAGGGAAGTTTTATTTTGTGTCACCTCCTTAGCTGGGTTGAAAGATCAATGGCTTTTTTACTTAATACTAAAAGTTAAATGTTCAGGTGAAGAGGTTTATTGTTAGCTTGTTGATGCTGAATGTGTGTCCCTCACACATTGAACAGGCCATGGACAAACCTGATTTACTGAAGGAGTTCATCTTGCACATATGGAGCTCATGCACAAGAAAGATGTCCTGAGTAAAGAGCAGAGTGGCAAACACTGGCAAGCTACCTAAGGTCTTAAAGCAAGGATCAGATTTAGCAAATGTTCTCTGAGGACATTTCCACATCTCTGCAACACTGGAAGCTTCATATTTTGTGAATTACCAATGACTTCAGGCTTCAACATTTCCTCTTGTTCTCTGTGGTTTGTTTTCTTGATCCTGTTTTTATTCTGTTTTTGAACAGGTCATAAGTTCCAGTTCTCCCACTTATGCTTTATGTTTTACTTAAAAAAATCAACAACCACTTTTAACCACAGGTAATACAGTAAGTACAAGGCAATAAATGCAGCAAAATGAACTACTCAAGATTTTCAAAAGCATTTCAGAAAAATTTTTGTTTTTAAGTGATAGATGAGAGAAAGATGATAGATACCAAGAAATTCATATACCATGCATCATAAAATTTTTTCATGCAAATAATACAATTCCATGCATTTAGTATATATACAGAGAAAGAGAAAAACATTAGATAGATAGATAGATAGATAGATAGATAGATAGATAGATGATAGATAGATAGATAGATAGATAGATAGATAGATGATAGATAGATAGATAGAGAGAGAGAGAGAGAGAGAGAGAGAGAGAGAGAGATAGATAGATAGATAGATAGATAGATAGATAGATAGATAGATAGATAGACTAGGTAGGTATATAGGTAGATGGATAGATAGTTGGTGATAGGTAAATAAGATAAGATTAGATAGATAAATAGATAGATAGATAGATAGATAGATAGATAGATAGATAGATAGATAGATAGTCTGACAGACAGATAGAATAGAAACAAGATTTGAAATTGTCAATCTGGTCATAGGCTAGACCTTAAAATAAAAATTCAGTCTGATAGGCAGTTTGGGATGTTTTGTGAAGTTGAATACCATGGGTTCAAAGCAGTACTCATATACCTTGTCTATAAGCCTACAATTAAGTTGTATTACATTATCTAGAAATATTTTGTTCATTTTAGTTACTGTAAACTAATAAGCTAAAAAGACTTTGCTATTTAACCATGAAAATATTCAATTGTGAAAGCAGATTTATTTTACCAAGTTAAAAAACTAAACCAAATGTTTTCAATACATATGTCTTCACCTTAAACTGTTACAGTGTGATTGTTCGAGGCTAAACTTCAGAAAAATCTTTTCCATGGGAAAAGTCATACTGCTCTATGAACCTTACTCACCCCCAGTTACAGTTATAAATGAAATAGTTGTCAAAGCAGAAACAGCTGCAAATTTTGAGTGAGAAATGGTAATTGATGGTAAAGATCCCTGCTCCCCTCAAATTGAAAAGGACCCCAACCAGTGATAGCATTTCTACTTCCTGCCTCATCACTTTTGCTCTGTAAAAGGATCGAAATGTGATGACAGGTATCGAGGTTATAGTGATTGACAAAAGAACAGCCTGGATGTAGGCAATTTACAAATTGCACTTTTTTTTTCCAAGAGGCACCAGGGACCTGGTATTTTGCAACTTTCTTCCTAATTAAGAATGAGTATCCTAAGGATTTATCATTAGATTTAGTTTGGAAAACTTGTCTGACCCTGAAATTAATATATGACAAGAAATGAAACAGTCATCTGAATCTTTACACCTAACTGAAATAACACTTCTCACGTATGGAACTCCCTCTTGTCTTCATTCATTCATCAATTGACTCATGATGTTCAATTTGCATTGCTATATTTCAATCTCTGATTTCCTTTTCAAGTTGTATGTTGGTATCTCCCTTACTCAAGCCTGCTTTTGCTTACCTTATAGGCAACAAATGATATGTAAATTGGGAATGGCATGAAAAACGCAGACCAGAGTCTATGAACTAGCAAGTATGTTTCTGAAATATAAACCATCTATTGAGGTATTAATATATTAGGTATATTTTTCTTTTCTTTCTTCCTCTTTTTATTGAAAATAGATTGTTCTCTCATACGATACATTCTGACTACAGTATCCCCCACTTCTCTAACTTCCAGCTCCCCACCTCCACCGTCTTTCTCCCCCAGAAGTACCCACACTCCTCCCATCAGAAAAGATCAGCTCTCCTAGAGAAAACAGCCAACCATAACACCACAAAATGAAATAAGACAAGGCAAAAACATTCACACCGAAACTGGAAAAGGCAATCTAACAGTTGAAAATGAATTGAAAGAGCAGGCAGCGATTCATAGAAACATCAACTACCACAATAAAGAGTTCCACAGAAACCTCCAACTAAGAGCCACAGCATACACACAAAGGACATAACATAATATAGACCCATGAAGAACACATGCTGGCCACTTTCAGTCTCATTGAATCCATATGAACACTGATTAGTTGACTCAGTGTGCCATATTCTTCTGATTTCACCCATCCCCTATAATTCCTAAATTTGTTTTATTCCTCTTTTCTACAGGGTTATCCAAGATCAGAGGGGATGGACCCAATGCAGACCACCAATTTAGACTCTCTATGCATAATCTTTGGTTGTGGATCTTTGTAATTGTTCCCATCTGCTGCCTGAGGAAACTTCTGTGATGATGACTGGAAAAGGCACTGATCTATGAGTATAACAGAATATTAATTGAAATCATTTCATTCTTTTTTGCGTTTCTTTTGGCTTGATTGTTTGCTCGACTTCAGAACAAAAGTGGCCATACCCTTTGTCTATGGGCTATCCAGTCTCTGGTTCCTGGCCACCCAGGCATTTTTGAACATAGGCTCTCTCTCATGACATGTTTCTCAGTTCACATCAGAAACTGGTTGGCCACTCCCAGAAGTGCTTTGTGACTATTACCCCAGCACTTCTTACAGGAAGGACAGAATGGTGGTCAAAGATTTTTGCTTCTCTTTCTTTCGTTAGTAGAGTACCTTCCCACGCCAAAGGAATAAGAACTTAGGGGTAAAAGTTCCATAGAGGCACCAGATTCATTTCTTACTATTCAACTAACTGTGTAGATATTCTTCAGGAAATAGGGCCGAACTTCCCAAGAGATTCAATTGTTTTGCCTAGACCCCTCTTTTTCCACGTAAGTTCTCTGGATCTATGGATTGTAGTTTGGATATAATTTACTTAACAGCTAATATCCAATTAAAAGTGAATACATACCGTATTTGTCTTTGTAGGTTTGGGTTAGTTAATACAGGATGATATTTTTTCCCAAGAAAAATTAATTGGGTGCAAAATTTCCGAAGGCAATTTTTAACAATCAAGTAATATTCTATTGTATAAATATACCACATTTTCTTCATCTATTCTTCTGTTTAGTGTCATGTAATTTGTTCCTAGTTTTTCGCTTTTATGAATGAAGTCACAATAAGCATGGTTGGAAAAGTGTCCTTGATGTAGAATATAGAGCCTCTTTGGCCATGCCTAAGGGTGGTATAGTTGCTTCTTAAATTATATCAATATGCAATTTTCTGATAAACCTTTATATTGACTTTCATAGTGACTGTACAAGTTTGCACTCCTACCTGCAAGAGAAAGTGTTTGTCTTCCTCCACATCCTTAAGAACATGACTTGTTATTTGTGTTATTGATGTTAGGCATTCTGACAGGTATAATATGGAATTTCAAAGTAGTTTTATTTGCATTTATCAGATTACTAAGGATGTTGAACATTTCTGTACGTGTTTCGCTCCCATTTAGCTTCCTCCATTAGATCTGTACCCTCATTTTACAAATGCATTATTTTTTGATATCTTGTTTCTTGGGTTCTTTATGTATTTTGAATTTTAATCCTCTATTAGATGTGGAATTGTCAAAAATATTTTGCCATTTTATAAAATGACACTTTATTCAATTGAAAGTGCCCTCTACCTTCTAGAAATATTTGAGTTTCATGAGGTCCTTTTGATTAACTGTTGATCTTTCTGCCTATGATATCAGTGAAAGTCATCTGACTGTATGAATGTGTTCAAGACTATTCCCCAATATATCTTCTAAAGATTCAGTATGTTTGGTTTTGTATTGAGGTTTTTGATCCAAATGATTTTGAGTCCTTGAGTTTTGTACAGGGAAATTAATATGGATCTACTGGCATTCTTCAACATGCAGATTTCTAGTTTAAACCAGCACCATTGTTTGAAGATGTCTCTTTCCCCCTTCACTGTGTGTTTATCTCTTCTTTATCAAAATTCAGATGTCCATAGGTGTGAGATCTTATGTCTGGGTTTTCAACTGAAGTTCATTGATCAGTGTTTCTGTTTTTATACCAATAATTGATATTTTTTTAAAGAACACAAGCTACTTTTTCATATTACATACCAATCCTAGTTCCCACTCCCTCTTCTCCTCCCATTCCCTCCACCTTCACTCCCAACCCACCCTTCCACTCCTCAGAGAGGGAAGGCACATTGCTTTGTGGAAGGTCTCAGGCCCTCTCTACTATATCTAGGCTGAGCAAGGTATCTATCCAAAGAGAATGGTTTCCCAAAAAGCCAGTGCAAGCAATAGGAATAAATCCTGGTGTCACTCCCAGTGGCCCTTCAGTCTGCCCCAGCCATACAACTGTCATCCCCATTCAATGGATGTAGGTTGGTAACGAAAATTTCAACTGCCTAAGTTATCAGGGAAATGCAATTCAAAATGACTCAGAAATACCATCTATGCCAATCAGAATGGCTATCACAAAAAAAAAAACCCACCCCACCAAAGATAGCTTATGCTAGAGAGCATGTGGAGTAAGGGGAACACTCCTTCATTGCTGGTGGAAATGTAAACTTTTACAACCACTCTGGAAAATCAGTATGGCATTTTCTCAGAAAACTGGGAATCAGTATACATAGAGACCCAGCAATATCAATCTTGGGCACATACCCAAAGGATGCATGATCATACCACAATAATTGCCATTTTAATACTATAGCTTTGTAGTTCAACTTTAAATCATTGATGGTGATACATCCAGCAGTTCTTTTATTATTTGGGACTGTTTTAATTATCATGGGTATTTTTGTTATTCCACATGAAGTTGAGAAATGTCTTTTCATGTTCTCTAAAGAATTGTGTTGTAATTTTGACTGATTTTGGTAAGATAACTATTTTTACTATGTTGAATTTACCCAATCTATGAATATGGCAGCTCTTCAAACTTCTGATGTTGTCTTCAATCTCTTTATTAACAGGATTGAAGTTTTTATCATACAAATCTTTCACTTACTTGGTTAGAGTTACTCCAAGATACTTAATATTATTTAAGGCTATTAAGAAGAATGTTCTTTCTCTGAGTTTTTTTTTTTACCAGACCATTTGTAATTTGAATATAAGAGGGCTACTTTTTTGTTGTTGTTATTGTTGTTGTTTGTTTGTTTTTTAGAGTTAATCTTTCATCCAGCCTCTTCACTGAAAGAGTTTATCAGTTGTAGGAATTTCTTGGTGAAAACTGTAGGGTTACTTATATATACTATCATTTCACTTCAAATAAGAATACTTTGACTTCTTCCTTTCCAATTTATTTACTTTGATCTTCTTCAGTTGTTATTGTTTTAGCTAAAAATTCAAGCATAAAATTAAAAACATATTGAGAGTGGACAATTTTTCCTTCTCCTGATTTTAGTGGAATTGTTTGAGTTTCTTTCATTTAATTGATGTTGGCTATAGATTGCTGTAAATTGCTTTTATTATGCTTAGGTATGTTTCTTGTACCCTTAATTTCTCTAGGATTTTTATCATGAATGGGTTTGGGATTTTCTCAAAGGCCTTTTCTGAATGTAATTTGATGATAAGTTACTTTTTAAAAGTTTGCTTACCTGGTAAATTACAGTTACTGATTTTTATATATTGAACCATACCAAAATCTCTAGTATGAATCCTATTTGAACATGATGGGTGAACTTTTTAATATAGTTTTGCCTTCGGTTTACAAGTATTTTACCTTTTACTTTTCATCTGTATTCATACAAAAATTGATCTGTATTTTATTTATCTGTTAGGGCTTTCTGTGGCTTGGGCATCAGGATAAGTACAGTCTCATAAAATGAACTGGGTTATGTTCCTTCTGTTTCTAGTGTGTGAAATAGTTTTAAAAATATTGATGTTAACATTTCTTTGAATAACTTGTATAATTCTTTGATAAAATCATCTGGCCTTGGGCTTTCTGTAGTTGGGACACTTTTAATAACGGTTTCTATTTCACTAGGGGTTGTAGGCCTATTTAAATTATTTATCTGATCTTGATTTAACTTTAGTACATAGTACCTATTGAGAAAATTTGCTACTATTTGATTTTCCAATATTATGGAAAACAACAGGGCAGGGAACCCTGATTGCTCTTCGGGCTGACGAGGGAGGGGGACTTGATTGGGGGACAGGGAGGGAAATGGGAGGCAGTGGCGGGGAAGAGACAGAAGTCTTTAATAAATTAATTAATAAATAAAAAGTATATCCTTGCAATTATTTGGATTTCCTAGATGCCTATTGTTATGTCCCTTTGTTTCTGATTTTGTTAATATATCTATTGTCCTTAGTATCTGCAGCATATCTCTCCAGGTTCTTCTAGCTAATAAGTAATAGAGTATCTACTGAAAAGTCAGGTGTGAATCTAATAGGCCTTTATATGATACTTGGTCTATTTTCCTTGCAGCTTTTAATGTCATTTCTTTTTTTTTTCTGTATATTAGGTATTTTGATTGTGATATGGCTATGGGGACTTTCCATTCTAGTCCAAAATATTTGGTGTTTTGTATACCTCTTCTACCCTGACAGATATCTCCTATTTTAGGTTAAGAAGAATTTTTTCTATGATTTTGTTGAAAATATATTCTGTGCCTTCTTCCTTGGTTCCTATTATTCTTAAGTTTGTTGTTTTCATACTGTTCCAGATTTCTTAGATGCTTTATGTCAGGAACTTTAAGATTTAAAATTATCTTTGACTGGTGTGTCCATTTTTTCAATCGCCTCTTCAGTGCCTGAGAATCTTTCTCTCATCTTTATTTTTTTTTTTAAAGGAGACCGAGACAGAGACCCACATTGGAGCACCGTACTGAAATCTCAAGGTCCAAATTAGGAGCAGATGTAGAGAGAGCACGAGCAAGGAACTCAGGACCGCGAGGGGTGCACCCACATACTGAGACAATGGGGATGTTCTATGGGGAACTCACCAAGGCCAGCTGGCCCGGGTCTGAAAAAGCATGGGATAAAACCAGACTCGCTGAACATAGTGGACAATGAGGACTACTGAGAACTCAAGAACAATGGCAATGGGTTTTTGATCCTACTGCACGTACTGGCTGTGTGGGAGCCTAGGCAGTTTGGATGCTCACCTTACTAGACCTGGATGGAGGTGGGTGGTATTTGGACTTCCCACAGGGCAGGGAACCCTGATTGCTCTGTGGGCTGATGAGGGAGAGGGACTTGATGGGGGAGAGAAAGAGAAATGGGAGGCGGCGGTGGGGAGAAGGCAGAAATCTTAAATAAATAAATAAATAAATAAATAAATAAATAAATAAATAAATAAATAATAAATAAGAAGAATCTTTCTCTCATCTTTAGTATTAAGTTGTTGAAGCTTGCCTCTGCAGTTTCTGCTCAAATACCCACTTTTTCCATTTCAAGAATTCCATCAGTTTGTGGTTTTTTTGTTGCATCTATTTCCATTTTTATGTCTTAAACAGTATTATTAGTTTCCTTCAACTATGTGTTTATCTTTTTCTTCTTAATTTTCTTTAAGGATTTTATTCATTTCTTTCAATTACTTGTGCTTTTCTGGATTTTTTAAAGGGATTTATTCATTTCCTCTTTAAGGAACTTTATCATCTTCTCATAGTTGTTTTTTGTTGTTTTTGTTTTGTTTCATTTGTGTGTGTGTGTGTATTTCTGCCATGTTATAATATTCAGGATCTTCTGTGATGGAATAGCTGGGAATAAGTAGAGACATATTCTCCTAGCTGTTATTGAGTTCCTACACTGTTGAGGCATCTGTGTTTGGGATAATTATAGGTCTGGGTGCTAATTTTTGAGTTTGTATTTGTTAAATGGTTGTTTTGTTCCCTGGTTTCCGATTCCTCTCTGGATTTTCAGAGAGTAATGATGGTTGTGTGTTGCCTATTTTACTGTCCTTTTTTGGCTGGTGCATTCATAGGCAATGGCTTTCTGGTTTTGGAGGCCAGCGTTCAAAGATGAATGGGATGAGAGAGGTCATGTTAGAATGGTTCATTTGGATGCCCAGGATTTTTGAGGAGGGTGGAAGGGATGCTGCATCTCGTGATATGTTGTAGCACTGGAGAAAAGACAGACAGATTGGGTCTGGGGGAACAGAGCAATCAGAGAAGAGCTGTGGGGAGGCTCTCTAATTGTTTGTTCACTAGAGATTGTTGAGAAGAGGCTGGATACCTTTTCCTTATATTTTCTATAGCCCTGTTAGCCTAGAATTCATAGTCATTTGCCTTAGCATCCAGGGAAACAGCTATATGCCTCCATCCCCACCTTCCAATTCTTCCTCTGAGAGAAATTTTGGGAGGAAGTATGGTGTTTGGCTTAAAGCATACCTAATTAAAAGTGCAACAATTGGAGATTTAATGTGGAAATAACGAATCAACCAAATGATTTGAGCAGGAGTCATTCAAAAGTCATAGAAACTAGAGGGCTATGTACTTTATATGGTTTTGTTAGGAGGTATTTGAAGAGCTTTATGAGAATTACCTCATATGTTGACTTTACATGATGCTTAAAACATCACTTTAAGATATATGATAATTTATATTTTTAATATTATTACAAACATTAGAAATACAGGTGAGGAGGTTAAAGTCAATGAGTTTAGAATTATAGAGACAGGAAACATTGAGGGTTAATAAGAATTCATGAAACCGTGATCTAGTTACTTCTAGGACTTTTTCAAATGAACAGAATGACAACAGAAAAGGGCCTGTATCAGCATACTCATGCGTATGAGAGGAGTGGAATATTTGTTTTCCTAATATTTTTTGGCATAAACACCAATGAAAAATCTTATGAGAAAAGCAATTCACTTACATATTTTGTGGCTTTAAAGCACTGTGCCTCTTGAATCACAATAAACTACTAATATTTAATAGAATTATGAAATATGAGCAGATGGAGAACATAGTTTTAGGATGAAACTGTAACTCTGGATCACAATTTGTGTGTGTGTGTGTGTGTGTGTATGCGCGCGCGCACGTGTGCACGCTCATGTGTGTATGCCCACATGATCATGCATATGTGTGAGTACACTTTTTGGTACATACACAGAGACTGGTATGCTTGCCTATGTTTTAAGTAGGAAAGAGATTGATGCCATGTATCTTCTAACATATCACTTTCCACTGTATATTGTGAAATGAATACATCTCTCTAAATTTAGTGAACACCATTTGGGCTAGACTCACTGTCCATCTAGCATCACGGATTAAGTTCTCTCTGACTCTACCTGATTCCAGTACTTGATTTATAAGTGTTTGCCATTCTGCTTGGCTTTATGAAGTGTTGGGCATCTAAAACAGACTCTCAAGCTTAAAGAGAAAACTCTACCCACTGAGCCATTGCTGAGGTTCTAAAAAAAACTTTTTAGATGAGTCAAAGGTCTGGTCAATGTAATGGTTAGGGACAAGAGACAGAGGAGTTCAATATTTTTGATGTAATGGGAGCAAAAATGAAGTAACCACATATCCACAAAGACAGGAGTGCTTGCAAAATTTGATCATTAACAATTAACCCTTGCTTTCAATAGCTCTTCCTAATGACAGGCCTCTTTTCACTTCTGGATACAGTTAATGAACAAAAGATAAATCCGTAGTTGGCATATAGACACTCTCTTCTAAGCCTGCTAAATAGCCACACAATTATTTAGAGATGAATATTTCAGATTTTCTATTACAATTGTAAATATATGGGAATTAAGGTAAAGAGATATTTGTTAAGGCTTATAGATTTTAATTAATAAATAAAGTTTGGATTCACTTACTATATTTGGCTTCATTTAGTCCCAAATTAGTTGCCAAATTATTTAGGAGAAATAAGCCTCTGAGATTTTGTGTAGCTATAAACCCCAATGAAATGTTGAGTTCGGTGTTTTCCTACATCTTTTGACTTACGGCAGATATGCTTTATGTTCAATGGTTCTTTGAAGAAGGTGCTCAAAAGTACACTGTGGTTTTTTGGGTTACTTTTGCTGAAAAAAAAAACCATGAATTCTTTACTCACTATAAACATTAATACCAATAGACTAAAGGGAAAAATAATATTTCTGGTCCGGTTTGGGCTACTTTCAGGGTTGTGTGTTACCCAACAGCAACTCCATAGTAGGGAAATTTCACCCAAGAAAAAAAAAGGGGGGGAATTGGAAGATTCACTACTGACTTCCCAACATCAGGTAACTTTCCATTTGATATTGACCGTATCACAACCTCCAAGAGCATGTATAGCAGGCATACAGGAGGGAGTATAGCTGGAATCTCTGATCAAGAATTGGTGAGACTCACTATCCCTGTTTCCACTTGAAAATCAAGAGATTTACAATTACTATTGAGCTAGTTGTCATTTATTTGCTAATTTCATTGTCAGTCTATGAGGACAAGATTTTCAGCTATTCAACCTATACATTGAAGGTCAGTGGTTTATCAAGTCTGATTGGCATAACTTTCATTTTATAATGATTTTTAGACTAATGTATAAATAGATCAGTATATACTATGAAGTTATGTCAACTTTGTGAATGGTATGAAGTTCATTACATATAATTATGAATGGTTCACTAGGAAAAATATTTGTGGCACAAACATGAGTACCTGAATTTTTATAGAGTTCAGAAATTCCTTTAAGACAGGTCTTGTAACACACATTTGTAATTCTAGCACTCCTATATTTGGATAAGGGGCACAGAAAACAAGAATTCCCCAAAGTTCTTGGTCCAGTTAGACTTGGATATTTAGTGAATACCTCTGCCTCAAGCAAAAAAGGACAGTTAAGAAAAATTTTCAAGGCTTTTTCCTAACCTCAATGTGCACAATGACCAGTGTATGTCTTATTCAAAATCTCTGCCTCTGTTTCTGTCTCTGTCTCTGCCTTTCTCTCCTTCTTCCTCTCCCTCCTGCATTTATTCTGTCTCCTTCTGCTTCTCTGATACACACACACACATACACAAACAGGCACACAGATTATTAAAAACAATGAAAAACATCATAATGAATGAGAATAACTCAGAATTAATTTTTAAGATGAAGGGGCCAAAATTTTGTATACTGCTTATGGAGAAAGAAATGTAACTTTGTGTTAAATGACCATTTTTCTGATAAATGATCAAACCCCTTCAAATTAAATCATTAATTAAAATATATGTTTGGTAGACTTCAACATGTATTTGGAGCAATGATTTTTATGCTATCATATCAAGGGAAAGCCACTCGGAAATTTATGTCATTTATTATACATTTATACCAATGGGAAGAAGTTGTAACTGTAATATGACAGTTAACTTATATTATTATATAAGAAAATTTTCTTATAGAAATCATTTTTGTATAGATAGCTGTAAAACTGGAATATAATGGAATTTATATGGAGTCACTTTACACTTTTATTGAGAAAAAAGTAGCAGTTTTAGTTGGCTGTAGACAATCTGTCTGGCCTTCATTTTATCTGTTCCTCATCTCCTTACCTCCTTCCTCATCTCTCATGTTTAATCTAGAGGTGATGACTGGACCTCTAGTACTTATTCTGAAGGCACAAAACATAAGAAAATGAACAATAAAAGAAAAGTGGGCATTGCTTGATTTATTCAAAATACTTTTGCCCTGCGTTTTTGTTTATTAGCAAATATGGTGAGGATGACTCAGTGCTTAATGGTTCCAAATTGCAGGGCTTACAAAGGACAGAAACTTTGGAATTTCTCAAGTAATCTTATGACCAGCAGATACAGAAGAGGAAGATGACAGTCCTAAAAAGTGCTATGACAATATCACAAACAAGAGACTTTCAGGAAGAGAAAACAATGGGACCAAGCTCCCAAACAAGTCAGTGGAAAGCCTATTTGGAAAAATAGGGAACTCAGTGTAGCTTGGAAGAGAATATATGTTGAGGTACAACAGAAATGTAAGTCAGGGGTTTTGAGGATTGCTTTTATGAGATGTTGTGAACCACAGTAAGATATTAATTTTTAATCTGAAGAGGCTGAAAAATTATTAGAGGTATTTGAACCTGAAGTGATTTGATTTCACTCAGGTATTAATGCAATTTTACTGGTTTCTGCGATGAGGAAAAAAAAAACAAAGACCTAATCTGAAAGCCACTCAGAAAGGCATTATGACAATAATCCAGAGGATTCGGAAGATTTTTGCATGCAAGTGTTACAGCAGAGCATGTGACAGGTGATCAAATTCACATAAATTATGAAAGGCCATTCTCAAGATTTGATGAGGGGTCAAATATTATGGAAAGGTATAAATTTGTTTAATATGTTATACATTACACATGTGTGCGTGTGCATGTTTGTGTACAGTGTACACATGTATATAAACAGACATATATATCCTAAGCCCATGTGTATTAGTATTAACTGTAATGGTTTGAGATCTTTGGGAGGGTCATGTTCTTATAAAGGCCTCTCTAGCCTAAAGGCAATTTTGCTCTTTCATAGTCAATAGACACTAAAATGATGGCAAAGAAAGCAAAGCCTGAAACTCATTCTAAACG
>NC_022027.1:14550348-14553588 GCF_000317375.1 Microtus ochrogaster
ATATTTAGTGAATACCTCTGCCTCAAGCAAAAAAGGACAGTTAAGAAAAATTTTCAAGGCTTTTTCCTAACCTCAATGTGCACAATGACCAGTGTATGTCTTATTCAAAATCTCTGCCTCTGTTTCTGTCTCTGTCTCTGCCTTTCTCTCCTTCTTCCTCTCCCTCCTGCATTTATTCTGTCTCCTTCTGCTTCTCTGATACACACACACACATACACAAACAGGCACACAGATTATTAAAAACAATGAAAAACATCATAATGAATGAGAATAACTCAGAATTAATTTTTAAGATGAAGGGGCCAAAATTTTGTATACTGCTTATGGAGAAAGAAATGTAACTTTGTGTTAAATGACCATTTTTCTGATAAATGATCAAACCCCTTCAAATTAAATCATTAATTAAAATATATGTTTGGTAGACTTCAACATGTATTTGGAGCAATGATTTTTATGCTATCATATCAAGGGAAAGCCACTCGGAAATTTATGTCATTTATTATACATTTATACCAATGGGAAGAAGTTGTAACTGTAATATGACAGTTAACTTATATTAT
Source organism: Microtus ochrogaster (assembly GCF_000317375.1). NCBI lineage: Eukaryota > Metazoa > Chordata > Mammalia > Rodentia > Cricetidae > Microtus > Microtus ochrogaster. The sequence continues at coordinate 14,550,909 of NC_022027.1, forward strand.
TATATAAGAAAATTTTCTTATAGAAATCATTTTTGTATAGATAGCTGTAAAACTGGAATATAATGGAATTTATATGGAGTCACTTTACACTTTTATTGAGAAAAAAGTAGCAGTTTTAGTTGGCTGTAGACAATCTGTCTGGCCTTCATTTTATCTGTTCCTCATCTCCTTACCTCCTTCCTCATCTCTCATGTTTAATCTAGAGGTGATGACTGGACCTCTAGTACTTATTCTGAAGGCACAAAACATAAGAAAATGAACAATAAAAGAAAAGTGGGCATTGCTTGATTTATTCAAAATACTTTTGCCCTGCGTTTTTGTTTATTAGCAAATATGGTGAGGATGACTCAGTGCTTAATGGTTCCAAATTGCAGGGCTTACAAAGGACAGAAACTTTGGAATTTCTCAAGTAATCTTATGACCAGCAGATACAGAAGAGGAAGATGACAGTCCTAAAAAGTGCTATGACAATATCACAAACAAGAGACTTTCAGGAAGAGAAAACAATGGGACCAAGCTCCCAAACAAGTCAGTGGAAAGCCTATTTGGAAAAATAGGGAACTCAGTGTAGCTTGGAAGAGAATATATGTTGAGGTACAACAGAAATGTAAGTCAGGGGTTTTGAGGATTGCTTTTATGAGATGTTGTGAACCACAGTAAGATATTAATTTTTAATCTGAAGAGGCTGAAAAATTATTAGAGGTATTTGAACCTGAAGTGATTTGATTTCACTCAGGTATTAATGCAATTTTACTGGTTTCTGCGATGAGGAAAAAAAAAACAAAGACCTAATCTGAAAGCCACTCAGAAAGGCATTATGACAATAATCCAGAGGATTCGGAAGATTTTTGCATGCAAGTGTTACAGCAGAGCATGTGACAGGTGATCAAATTCACATAAATTATGAAAGGCCATTCTCAAGATTTGATGAGGGGTCAAATATTATGGAAAGGTATAAATTTGTTTAATATGTTATACATTACACATGTGTGCGTGTGCATGTTTGTGTACAGTGTACACATGTATATAAACAGACATATATATCCTAAGCCCATGTGTATTAGTATTAACTGTAATGGTTTAAGATCTTTGGGAGGGTCATGTTCTTATAAAGGGACCTTAAATACCTCTTTAGCCTACTTTATGTTCTACAAGAGTATAAGAAGACATCAGCCTACATTATGGCAAAAAACCTTCATGTACCCCTGACCATACTGCCGTCCACATCTTTGACTTCCCAGTATTCAATAATATGGGAAACACTTCTTGTTGTCTATTTTTGCTGCTGTTATAATTGTGCTGGTTGTGGTTGTAGCAGTTTTATGGTATGCCATATTGGGAAGGCTGAGGCTCCAAAACCACAGAGAAACCCTGTCTCGGAAAAAAAAAAAAAAAAAAAAAGGAACGTACCCAGAGGTTTGGTCACATACAAATTTTGTGTTTCCCATTCCATTTCAATTTAATGCTACATTTCCATTGCTCCTCACTCTGTGAAGCTCTAGAGAGAAAACTGGAGGATACACGAACCTGAGAATAAGCAGTATATAGATGGTAACTAATGAAGGTACTCATCAAAAGACATGACTTTCTATGGGAGAATTTTTTTTTAATTCCCAAGAAGGTCATTGCTACTTCAAAATCAGACTACAAAGAAATAGACCAGTTTTCAAAAGAAAATAAGAGTAGCTGAAGGAAATTAGGCAATTGTAGTGATAAGCTGCGGGGAGGCCTGCTTTTAGTCCCACCAGGCTCCTGCTCAGCTAGCTTAGCCCCGGAAATAATAACACGGAAACTGTATTCATTTAAATACTGCCTGGCCCATTAGTTCCGGCTTCTTATTGGTTAACACTCAAATCTTGATTAACCCATTTCTGTTAATGTGTGTAGCACCACGAGGTGGTGGCTTACCAGGAAGATTCTAACCTGCATCCATCTCAGAGAAAAGAGCTGTGGGGTCTGCCTCATTGCCTTCTTCCCAGCATTCTGTTCTGTCTACTCCACCTACCTATGTTCTGACCTATCAGGCCAAGCAGTTTCTTAATTAACTAACCAATGAAAGCAACACATAGAAAGAAGACCCACCTACATCAGGCAATATTTTGTAATGGAATCTAACAGAGGCTGACAATGCATTTGTCTTCTCAAGCGGGAAACAGTCTTTCTCTCAAGTCGGATGAAATTTGCATATGTAAATTATCTAATTGTAGCAACTTGGTGCTTGTTCCTGAGCTATTCATAAGGATCACTAAACAAGGGTTTATAAGTGAAAATAATGGCAGTGAGTATGAACCAGTAAGAAGAAATACTTTGAAATTATCAAAATTATTGTCAGGTGGTGGTGGCATAGGCCTTTAATCTCAGCACTTGGGAGGCAGAGGCAGGTAGATCTCTGTGAGATAGAAGCCAGCCTGGTCTACAAGAGCTAGTTCCAACATAGGCTACAAAGCTACAGAGAAATCCTGTCTTGAAAAACTTAAATAATAATAATAATAATAATTTCAAGACACTATACTCGACTATGGAGGGGAATAGTAGGTGGCTCAGTAGCTGAAATGATTTGTAGCTAGTAAAATAAAAACTAGTGATGCTTTCACTGATAGGAAATCCTGGGCATTTGAATTTTGGCTTTATTGAAGCCGCAAGCTTCATATAAAGGGCAAAGGGAAGCTTAGAATGTTTA
>NC_022027.1:14553748-14556255 GCF_000317375.1 Microtus ochrogaster
TTTTTCTAATTTAAATAAAATAAACCATATTTTATTTTAACCAGTGCTGGACCAGAGCTTCTAGATTCTGGCTCAGATCATTTTATTTTCCCCATATTTAAGAACAGAATTAATTTTTGCAAAAAGTATTCAGATAATAATTAACTCAGTCCCTGGTACATAACAATATAAGAATTTGATTCCTTGCCAAGGACATCTGACTTCTTTCAGAAGAATGGGTGCTGTTGATCTAGAGCCCACGATTTAGATTCTAGGGAGTTTGACTGATGTAAGCAAAATGCCTGTGGGTGTCAGAAATAGCCTGGCCTTAAGATAACCTAGAAGTCACTTTGGTTGTTGTAAAACAAAAGTGTTGTAAGAGTGGGGATTATGGCCTAAACCCAAAGTCAAGATTTAGGAGGAAAGGTCTTGAATAAGTAAAAACTTACATTCTTAGAGATATGGGCAGAGCCTGCCTCATGAGACAGTAAAGGATCACCAGGTTGAGAAAGGACAGCATCGCTAGAATTCCAGGAAGAGCAGCTGCTCATCTTACTCCATTGAAGATAGAAGTTGTGGGTTTAACTTTCCTAGCTTTACTAGTACTTATCTGTGTGCCAAACCCCTTTTCTCCTCTACATTATTGTACTGAAAAAAATTCTTCCTGAAAGATAAGAAGGAAATGACATTCTGTTTCCTCTCCCTAGTCAGTAAAACCTTTACAATCCTATGCATTAATAGTGGTTAAAAAAAAAAACAAAAACCTCCATCCTATTTTAAGAGTCTATCTTCTTGATACTTAAAACAGTGTCATAGTTAAGCTAAGCATTTTAGTGTGCCCTTTTTTTCTTTTGATGATGTGTATATATATCATGATAAATTAGATTATTCCACAGTACTATCCTGGGAAACAAAATATTTTGGATAAGAAATGATGAGTTTAGAATTTTTTTTTTAACAAATCAGCCACCAGGACCTTCTGGTGGTAGATATACATCAGCCAAGCATTCAGTCTTAGTAAAATGTGGAAAGATTCTATTTATGATTGAATAAGAATAAAGACAGAAAGAGAAAGAGAAATAAGAGAGAGCTTTTTTTGGTCTCATATATCAGTCACATGTTTCCTAGATAAGGCATATATAGCTAGGGATAAAAATACATTGACTACAACAGATCCTCTGGCCTCACTTATCTCTAAGACTATTTAGTAAACAATATTGTTAAGCATGATAATTGGAAAGATGAATTAAAAACTAGATCAAACATAACATTATTGGGACTCATAATGCTGACATCATCATAAGTCACTAAAACTAGGGGATCTAGAGACTTCAAGTCGAATTAGAATCAGCATTTTTGGCATTACCTCTATTTCTGAATTCTTTACCATTTTAGTCTAAGCATATTGTTTGCTATACAGTCTGTGCTTTTGATGTTTTTTTGTGAGAAAACATGTAAAGTAGAGGAAGAACTGTAATAGAAACTATAAGAACAGCAGAGAATGGCATAAAATATACATCTAATAATATGGACTCTATTATATGCCTTGCTTTTACTAATTATTACAATTTTGAAGCACCTACTGATTTTCTTTTTCTTTTTTATGTCCAGCAGAACAGCTGCACCTGAATCTGCTGCTGTTGCAGCCAATGATTGTGGCTCCGAAGATACAGTACAGCTTCTCAGACAGTGGTCTGGGGGTACTTTTCCATTTCCCCAGATCCATCACTGCCCCTGCTACCAAATGTAATTTTGACTAAATCTCTATAGTTCTATTTATCAGTAAGACTTGGGGATCAGAGGCTAGTTCAGAGAAGTTCAAGAGCAACTACCTGACCTTCCGTCTTTGCCAGCATGTAGGAAAAGAGTGCTTGTTCTGCTTTGCCAAACTGAAAGACTCACACTCATAGTCCCTACTGCTTCCTATGTTTCTTTCTATTCTTCTTCCAGATAGCCTTTGACTTTCTACGATTACATTCTTTCAACTTGTTGCTATCTCTACCGCCTAATCCAAGGTTGATTTTATTCAATTAATGCAAACACAGACTTGAGGTACATAGTGTTATAATATATCCTGCAACAACATTCCTTGAAAATATACAGAAAAAGTCCTATGCAACCTATGTTTACTGACATAGACAATTTATACTTAATGTTTATTGAAAAAGTCAGAATTAAATTTCATTGCTGTAGGTACATGAAATAATGGAGCAGAAACAGCAATTTATTGTGCCCAATTCATTGTGGCTATAGACTCAAGATACATCTAGATACAATAAGGCCTACATTCCCACACTTGTAAGATAGCCCTGACTCATTCTTTGAGAAGTGCTTCCGCAGAAAGTCTTTGGCATACGAGTCTTAACTCTGATAAATACATTCTCTCTATACACAAATTTCCTCTGCTGCTTTGCTTGCCTACTCAGCAGTACACTGTCCTTGATGGGCACATAAATAGGCCTCTCTAGCCTAAAGGCAATTTTGCTCTTTCATAGTCAATAGACACTAAAATGATGGCAAAGAAAGCA
>NC_022027.1:14556355-14562308 GCF_000317375.1 Microtus ochrogaster
ATGTATATAAACAGACATATATATCCTAAGCCCATGTGTATTAGTATTAACTGTAATGGTTTGAGATCTTTGGGAGGGTCATGTTCTTATAAAGGCCTCTCTAGCCTAAAGGCAATTTTGCTCTTTCATAGTCAATAGACACTAAAATGATGGCAAAGAAAGCATAGCCTGAAACTCATTCTAAACGTAGACCCACTTTTCTCTGTCTTGCATGTTGACGATAGGTCCTGTTTTTCCTCATTTTTTATGTGTATGTTAATTATATTGCTCCACACCCTTGCCTTTGCTAGCATCTCAATTATTTACTGAGCACTGTCAATTTTCCTTCCACTTTTACAAATGAGGAAAAGTCATGACTCAGGCAAGCCATAAGTTTGAGATGCATCTAGACATACATCCTGAACTAAAGTAATAGTACCTTTTTGTGTGTTCTCTGCTTTTGGAAGTATCCATACAAATACATTCATTTGTTCTTACAGCTGACCTCTATGGTTCGCATGGCCTTCATTCCTTAATTGCCGTATTATCTCTAGTACTGCTCCTAAAATTTTGTCTTCTGTATTTACTGTAGTGTTTCTGAAAGATAATTGGCTATTGTTGGGACCAATTAAGTCCTGGCTTTCAGTTGGTTGTTGGGATTAACTGAGTCCTGGCTTTCAGCTGCTCTACCCTGCTAGAACCTTCTAAGTGAAGTTATTAGAAGCTGTGCCTAGTTAGAGGATCAGAGGATGGGATTATCACCTGTTGACCATTGACTGCAGTGTATTTAAGTCTACATGGTATTAATAAAGGGGGACTTTTAGTACCAGTGATTAAAGTCTGCCTGTTGGTCTGTCTCTCCGTCTGTGTTCTCAACCTCCAGCCCCTTTCCCGAAGCTCGCTAACTGGGGTCTAGCGCCTAGAGCCCAGACCTGGGCAGATGCACGGCAGGCTATTTCACTTATTCGCGTACTCATTAATGCACTCATACTTATGGTGTATTATGGTCAACCTTATTTTGAAGTAGGCAAGGGCTATGTATAATGGTGTTAGAAAGAAGTACAGAACACGTTTACATTTGTTTATATGTATAAAAAATAAATATGGCTATGCAAATATGAGCACAGATTGGAGTTAGTCTATAAAACTGGCCAGTAATCCTTACCTTTTTTTGTTTTGTTTTGTTTTGTTTGTTTTGTTTTTTCGAGACAGGGTTTCTCTGTGGCTTTGGAGCCTGTCCTGGCACTAGCTCTGTAGGCCAGGCTGGTCTCGAACTCACAAAGATCCACCTGCCTCTGCCTCCCGAGTGCTGGGATTAAAGGCGTGCGCCACCATCGCCCGGCTAATCCTTACCTTTTAACATGCCAAATCCTGCCAGTTTTTGTAAATAGAGTATTATTCTGTTGGTCTTCAACTATGAGCAACTTTGCTACCCTAGAGACTTTTCAGTGTGTGGATATATTTTTGATTGTCACAGTCCAGAGGTGCCACTGGGACATACTGGGTACACTAGGGATGCTACTAAATATCATGTAAATAATAGACTAGTCAGTTTGGGCCCCAACAATAAGTAATAATCTGTGCACAAGGCAGAAGTCGATTGTATCCCATTAAAACTACATTTTCTTTTACATGCCGTCTGACTGCATTTGTGCTACTGTACCAGAGATGAGAGACTGCAGTGGAGACCACATATTCTATGCAGACTGTTCTGCTTCTTCTGTGTCCCTTTAAGAGAAATTATTATGGCTTTTGATACATTCTGAGAAGGGGACTATTGGAAGGGTGTGATGGAAGGCTGGGATTGAGGTGGGAAACACAACTAAATACCAAGGCCTTTTTCTGTGATTAAACAAGAGAAACAACTAAAATTGGGAGGCATTTGAGGGGTAGCATGGAAACCTAGTACAGCAGAAACTTACTAAAATATAAACATATACGAAGGTGACCTATATGAAATCGCCAAATAATGACGAAGACCACGCCCAACTGGACATCACTTTTTCACCAAACCAAGCTTCCAGGACAAGGTTTGGGTTACATCTAATTGAGTTTCTGGCTAAAGGAGCCCCAAGGGAATCCACCTATAGTGCAGACTGTAGCCAAAGCTATAGCTTTCTCTCCATAAACTTTCAGCAACTCCCCACTGTTAAAGGCAACACATACACAGCTTATTAAAACTTGATTTATAGAGCTTGTGCCCTACACATAGAACTTTACCACTACATTCAAATATCTTTGGTATAGGAACCTACTCGACATTCTCTCAAAAAAGAAACTTATATGCCAAGCCAGCCACGGAACACTTTATCTTCCTTCTGTGGGATTTCAAAATGTATTGGGCTTTTGGTTTTTCTGTTGTTGTTATTTTGTTTTGTGTTTTGAGAAAGACCTTAAAGTTTGGTTGGTGAAGGAGGGTAAAGGATCTTAAGAAATTTTGGGGATGTGAAGAATATGATCAAAATATACTTGAGTTTAATTTTTTTGAAAAATAAAGAACATAATAAAAATATAGTTTAAAAACATAAACTAAGTAAAACCCAGTACAATATGAACAAGTTACATATGCAAGGGAGAAAGCACACATATTCCAGTTCTACAAAGCTCCTTGATAGACAGAAGACAGAGGGGACATGGAACTTTCTTTAAATTGTGCTTTAGGGATGTTGAGAAGGAATATCTGTAAGAGAATAGGAAATAAAATGGGAGTCAGGGAACATAAGCTGTATTAAGACATCTAGGCTTTTTACTTTTAGTGAGAAATAAATGGTTTTTAGTCATGGAAGTATCCATAATTGATTAATACTTTTAAAAAATTACAGCATAAAATATCAATACAAATACTTTGTAGGAGGCATATGCAAAAATATTATTTTCTATATAGTTCTCCATAAGCCTCAATGTTTATCAGCAATAAATATTTTCCAAATTAAAACAATTAGAGATCAAATTGTTATAAACAGTATAGCTAATATGAAAAAATATGTACAAAATTTATTCAGGATGGAAAACCACAATTCAGTCTACAAATAGCAAAAGACCATTGATATTAAAAGATGTTGGAGGAAAAGATGAAAATGGAAGGTTGTGGTGAGATGCTTTTCTTTTTTCTCTGTCTCCAACTCTTCTTGAAAGACAGCAAAGAAACCTCAGGAATGAAAATGTCCTGTGATCTATTGCCTGAAAACTAAAAGACCAAGGGATCTGGTAGCAAAATTTAGCATGGGTTAAAGACGTGAACACCATGGGAGCGAATAGATTAGACCCACCTTTGTGTCAGAGAAGATGAGAGACGTTTCAGCTGAAACAGGATGTAAAATTAAAAATGACCTATTTGTATTTTCCCAGATTGATATGGAGAGTAAAAATTAAATTAAGCAATGCATTGACTTATACATACTCTTCAGTCCAGTCACATTACCTGTGAATTCTTTTATAGTTTCTGAAGGTTCTAGGTTCACACTGAGGACATTTTCTCAATATCTTCTCATTCTCATATCGTTCATGGATCCTTTAGGAAAACAAGAAAGCAAGCAACAATAACAAAACATTCTGATTTAATCTTTCCTTTCCGAAAACCATTTTTTCTTACCTAAGATATATCCTACAGTTCCCAGGACCCACTTCATGTAATTTATAACCACCTGTACCTCCAATATGAGGGCATTTAATTTCTTATTTCGAACTAGTGCAAAATTGTACTCACATGCATAAGCTCCCACCATCCTTACATACACAGAAATGACACGAAATATAAAAATTTGGTAAAATTATATAAAAATATATTTAATATGTGCATAGCCATAAACCATTTCTCTATCCCTATATTATTCCTCACACTGTAAAACTGTTTGCCTTCTTATTTTAATAATAGCAAGCATGGAACATTAATATAAGCTAATTTCAAATTTCAAGATTCTCTTGTTGATATCACATTACATTGCCATGTATTGAAAATAATTTACCATTTTTATACCATAAAATTCAATAGCTTGAACATATAACTCTGTGATTTTCAGTATGTTCATGATGTTGTAAAACAAGCACTGCGATGCAATTCCACATCATTTCCATCACTCCCTCAGGAGACTCTTACTCCTATTAAGTTAGTCTCGATTCCCTGGCAAGTCAATCTACTCTTTATCTCTAATGAGTCTATCCTGTGTTTGCAATGGATCAATGATGCAAATAATTGTATAAGCAAAATGCACAGATGATTTCACAGGGGTCAGTGTCTGACATGAGTTTTGAAAAGCATGAAGTTGAGCTACAGTAAAGAGCAAATAATCGCAGAGTTGGCACAAAGGAATCTCTGCAGTGTTGTTTAGAGGTTAGAGGCACTCAGAGGATCTGAAAATAGAATTGATCACTGGTGTTTGGGACACTCTGGAATGAGAAAATCTTTAAAGAGAAAGGATTTTAAACAAGCCCTGAAGGAACAAGAACTTTGAACTGAAGTGAGAATATAAGTAGAAAATTCTACTTTATATTTTTTCTAAATGATGAGAGATAGAGCAAAGTGACTGCTATCCAGGAAAGTAGTGGAGACATTCGAATCTTTTTCTCACCTCCTATGGAGGAATGTTTCTTATTAGTTTTAAGGTCCATTTCTACATTTTGTAAAAGATTGAAATGGTACCTGATTCAGACCGTGGTTCCATGGTGTGAGTGTAATAGAGCATACTTCACACTGTGGTTAAAGCCCAGTGCTTATTTAAAATAAAATGAACTTACCAGGAACTTTGACATTGAACAAGTACTCTCTAAGCTATTTTCATGTTTATAATCAGTCATGCATGTTTGAGTGGAATATTACTGACATGTAGCATTTGGTAATGTTGGAAAAGAGTCATGCAATAGATAAAAGCTTTATGTTGACATGGAGCTGTTCAAAGAGACAAGGCTGACCCTGTAATACCTTCATTACGTCATGAGAATAGTTTGGATTCTCCCCTCCACTAAATGACTTTAACTTGAAGATAAACTAGGAAATCACGGGTGTATGAATGAACACAATTGGAAGAATTTAGCGAAATTGTCTATGTAAATGCAGTTCTTATTCTGTCATGAGCACCAGGTTAGAGAGACTCCCTAGATAGGCCAGCAAGAAAAGGAGAATATTTTTGGGTAATCAAGGATGTGCCTGTAAGATCCAGCATTGATGAGCAAGACACAGGTGGATTTTACAAGTTTTCTGATGAGACAGACTAGCTGAAAGAACAAGTTTCTGATATACAGAATAATCTTCTTTCAGGAGAATTCGGTGGAAAACAACTGAAAAAGACACCCTAAATCATCTACCATTTTCTTATACAAAATTATAAACATCCACACACACACACATACACAAACACACACAAACTCATAGGCTATAAACTATGGAGAGAAAAAAAACAAAGAAATGAGAATGGGAGAAGGATCAGGTGGAGGACCAGAAAAGGGGGGGGGGGTGTTGATGAAGGGTAACAAGGTAGGAAGCTATTGTGATATGGAAAGGGAACAAACCTCCTTTGGTATAACATTGTGTGTGTTGTGTTTGTGGTGTGAAGGCAGTTTGTGACTGCTCTTGGAAAACAGAAATTAATATTGGAATGTTCTTCAGTCACCTCCATATATATGAAGACAGAGTGAGTCTCTCATGTAAACTTGAAGTTCTCTGATTGGCTTGGATGGCTGATGAACAAGTTCCAAGGCAATCATCCTGTCTCTTCACTAGTACTAGGGTTAAAGGTATGTGTTGTACTCTTAGTTTTTGTGTGGTCACTAGATTATTCATGTTACAAGGCAGGCACTTTATTCACTGAGCCATCTCCCAAATCAGAAAGATTAAATAAGTAATCATTTCAAAGACATGTGTATGTGACTCTTCTTTCCCAGTACATCTCTCTAAGAATGTCATGAGTAATGTCATTTATAGCAAAAACATGTCCTCATGGTGCACTTCATGTGACTCATGGTTTTCCCTTCACAGATC
>NC_022027.1:14562507-14566340 GCF_000317375.1 Microtus ochrogaster
GGCCCCTCCAATACTATTCATGATTACTGCTAAGATAGTCTGACTCTAGTCCCCTATGATAAGGGCTATGAAATCCATTGGAAGGTCTTAATTATATCTTTGAGTGTCTCTCTATCTATAACATCATGCTTAAATAATACTCTGACTCTGCTCCAAATTGGCTCATTCTAAGCTCCCTGTCTGGGACAAATTTACATATCAAGCTTCATTTGAAAAGGAACTCCTCATCCTTCTTGCTATAGTTCTGTTTGTGTCTCTTACTGAACCACAGCTGACAAGGGGAATTGATATTTTTGATTCATGGCTAAGGTTCATTCCAGTTACATGTTACATAACTTATATTTTTATAATACCTGTTAATGACCTACAATATTTATTCATTTTGCTAGCATTTGAAGCCTATTAACCCATCTACCCATTACAACCACACTTTATAAAATGGTTTGTTTATTATTAAATCATTAATGGTTTACACCAACACATACTGTTTTAGGTACAAAATAAACACCTCAATAAATCTTATCTCTGACATTATAGCAGTGAATTCTAAAAAGTTAGCATAGATATTAGGCTATGAGTAACCTCAGGATGCTGTCTCAAAGTCAGATAATTCTTGTTGGACCAGAGGGAATATTTTATAAAATATTTTATTCTTTATTTTGAGATTATAGAATAATTACATTGTTTCTCCCTTCCGTTTCCTCACTTTAAAGCCTCTCATATAGCCTTGCTTGTTCTCTTTCAAATTTATGGTCTCTTTTGCACCAACTGCTACATGCATATATGCAAATACATATATATTTTAAAACATAAACTGTTACTTGTGTGTATATTTTTAGAGCTGACCACTTAATATTGAGGAAGACTATTTCAGAGAATTTAATTTTAACAGCAAAGGTAAAATTTTCTGAATATTTTTGTACTTTTGTCTTAGTTACTGCTACTTTGCTGCTAAAGCACAACATGACCAAGGCAGGTTATATGAGAAATTATTTAATTGCAGACTTGCTTAAAGATTCAGGGGGTAAGTTCATGATCACCATGGCAAGAAGCATGGTATCACATCCAGCAAAGCCACATCTCCTAATAATCCCCAAACAGTCTATCAACTGGGGAGCAAGAATTAAAATGTATGGTCCTCTGCAGACAATTCTCATTTAAACCTCCATAAAATCCAAACAGCTATTCAGTTTGTATTACCTCTTAAGAAAAAGAGTGACAAATTCTGCATTTCTTTCTATTGCTTCTTAAAAATACAAATGTAAAGAATCTGTGTTTTTGTTAAACAGAGGTGGGTGGTGAGTTTGGAAATTATATTTGGCTCAATAATTTTTCACAATGACTTTTTTGCTTTTGATCAAGAATGTGTGATATAACTGTTGGTAATTTCCCTTGAGATCTATAACACGAAAACTCAAATAGAAAACATTGAATTAGGGTAATTATGAGCTTCACATTCACAAACCCAAATGTCAATTTCCATTGAGCCAAAACTCAGCTAGGCAATGTGAGGGTTCACATATTGAAGCTCTTATTTCCACTTTCAGTTCCTATGGCTTTGGAGAGATAATATTAACAGGATTGCATCAACCCTAATTTTAAGGAGTAGGAATCAATTTACCTTAATCATTATAAACTACAGTGAGTTATTGTAAATGCTTTCTTTTCTTTTCTTGAAAATAGTTTATCCATATAATATATTCTGATTACTTTTTCCCTTCACTCTACTCTTCCCACATCCTCCCGATTATCCCTGCCATCTGGAACTATGCTCTTTCTGTCTCTCTTTAGAAACCAGGCATTTATTGAATAAAAATTTAAAAATTAACTTAAAAATTGGAATATGCCAAAACAAACATACATGAAAAAGAACCAAAAAAAAAGTACAAGAAACCCATATAGGTAAAGACAGATACTCACACTGATATAGATACTCATAAATATAAAAAAAAAACAACAACATTGAAAACTGGGAGTCATAATATGTGTGCAAAGGAAGTGAAAATTTGAAACAAAATTAAACGGACAAAAATTAGCTATGATTTAACATTATGAGACAAAGTTCCTCCAAAGATGCTTTTGAGTTAGTTTTGCTGGCCTACTCCTGAGCATGCGGCTTACTCTTAAGAGTTGGTTGTTTCTCCACTGAATTCCATTGGAGAAAACCACTTTCATTTGCTAGTGATTATCAATTGGAAATAACTCCTGAGTTAGGGATAGGGTGTGTATCAAGTAATGTTTTCAGATCTAGGAACCCATGTGGTACAGACATTGTACATGCACACACAGTCTCTTTGAGTTTATATGTGTACCAACTCTTCTGTGTCTAAAAGACTTCCTCAATTCATTATACAAAATAGAAACAGAAGGAACATCGCCCAATTCTTTTTAAGAGGCCACAGTTAGTCTGATATCTAAGCCATATAAAGAAACACCAAAAAAAGAGAATTACAGCTAATTGCCATTATTAATGTAGATACAAATTTCTCAATAAAACATTTGCAATCCAAATCCAAGAACATATAAAAATATCATCCATCATGATAAAGAAAACTCCTTTCAGAGATGCAGGAATGATTCAACATATATAAATCTATAAATCTAATCCACAATGCAAGCACACTAAAACACAAATCTACATCGTCATCTCATTAGATGAAGAAAAGGACTTAAACAAAATCCAATCCATTCTTATGGAAAATGTCCTGGAGAGATTAAGGACACAAGGGACATTTCCACATAACAAAGGAACCTTACAGTAACTCATAGCTAATATCAACATAAATGGGAGAAATTCAAAGCAATTCCACTAAAAGCAAGAACAACAAAAGGATGTCCTCTCTCTCCATATGTACTCAAGTTTATACTCGTAGAATTAACTAGAGCAATAAGAAAATCAAAGGAGATCATCAAGATGCATATTGGAAAGGAAGAAGTCAAAGTATCTTTTTTCATACTTGATATGATAGCATACATGAGTGACCACAAAAATTTTGTCAGGGAATTCTTCCAACAACTAAACACTTTCAGCAAGGTAGCAGGATACAAAATTAGAAAAAAAAATCATTATTCCTCCTAAATACCGATTAAAGTCAAATTGAGAAAAAAATCAGGGAAACAGTAGCCTCAAATAACATAAAATATATTGGATAACTCTTTCCAAGAAAGTGAAAACTTTGTATAATAAAACCATTAAGAGATTGAAGAAAGAAACTGAAAAAAAAAATTCAGGAGTTGGAAAGACTGCCCATGTTTTTGGATCAATAAGATTAGTATAGTAAAAATGGTCATCTTATGAAAACAGTCTAGATATTAAGCACAGTTGCCATAAATTTCCAACTTAATTCTTCAAAGATCTTGAAAATACCATTTTCAGTTTTTTATGGAAACTCAAAAACTCCAGGATAGCTAGAACATTCCTGAATGATAAAAGATCTGCTAGAGGTATCAGTATTCCAGTTCTCCAATTGTACGACAGAGCTAAAGTGACTGTTTTCTGAGTAATTCAGAATAGAGTGGATGGTTCTAAAGTGGGAAAGAGTAAGGGGGGCTATCTTTAAGGAGGAGTTAAAGATAAACCAAGGTGCTCAGGCTACCACTGGATCAGGACTGGACACCAAATCTTCACAAGAAGTTCATTGCTTTTTCTTTGCAAAGCCAAACACATTGAACTACTTATTCCATAGTTGGCAAATTGCAATTTCTCTTTGGTGTAGTAATAGGAGCGGCGGGGCTGCATCCCCAGCACCCTGCTGCCCGCAAGGCTAGCTTTACCCGAAATAATTACACGGACACTGTTATTCATTTAATCACTGCTTGGCCATTTCTATCTA
>NC_022027.1:14567361-14582800 GCF_000317375.1 Microtus ochrogaster
GGGCAGAACAGTACTATTTTGTTTTCATGCTTAAAATGAAAGAAATAAAGCAGTAAAATTCATGAGACCTAAATAAATAGCTCAACCAGGGATAATCAGAGATATCGCTAGTATATGAAGCAGGAAGGACTTCCCTAGGGCCATTTGCTTTGCAGTTCTGCATTTATCGCTATCCAGAAAAGGAACTATTTAATTCTAAATATAATCCATTATGAAGATGTGTTTCAGTTAACTTTATTGCATCATAAATCACTCCAGAGCTTAGTGGCTTAAAACAAAAACAGATTTCTTACAACTAAGCAGTTGACTAATCAGTTCTATATATGTGATTCTGACTGGGATTATTAGAAGCTCTGCAATGTTCTCAGTTGTGTGTGGAGATATCTGTAGACTGGAATCTTCACTAGGTCATTGGCTTAGCCATCTGGAAGTCTATGTAAAGCTGGTAGAGTCTCATAAGTTGATAAGTAGATGTCACAGATCGATTTAAGTGTTATGTTTTAGGTAAATAAACTTCATTAAGAAAAACCTACATGTTGCAGGCTTTGTTACTACATGGTGACATATTTGAGAGGTTACTGGATGAAGATGGCACAATTTATCCATGAAGCTAGGAGGAGTTGAGGAATTGGGACCTGCTTAGAAGAAATAGGTCCCTGTGGGCATATCCAAGAAGGATATATCTTTTCACAGTCTGTACCACTATGTCTGCCCCTGTTTCTTTATTGTTCTGAGATGAGAAACTCTGCTCCTCTCTGCTCCTTTACCTGGGAAATACTCCCTAAGTCCTGTCCACTAAGCTGAGGTCAAGTGTTTATTCATCAATTCTTCTAAAACAAAATAAGTTTTTCTTCCTTTAAATTCTTCTTTTGTGTTTTTGACACAGTGATGAAAAAAAAACATTCTAACATAGCAAAAATAGAATGAAAACATTAAGGATATCCCAAGACCTGGACTCAGAAATCTCAGAGAAATGCTTTTCCCTGTCTTAATATTTAAGGTATCACACAGCCAGCAGAGTCTCGAGGAAAAGAAAACTAGATTTTATTTTCAAACGGAAAATTTCCTTTGCTTTTATGAATGAATACAAATAGTGTATTTATTGGAAAATGGTAGTCTCTGAAAAAAGCCAGAAACATGGTCAGAAGGCAAAGGGTTTGGATGCCCACCAAATGGCCTGAATTCCTTAATTTGCTCTCAGCATCCATAAGATGAAATAAAAGAACTGATTCTCTACTGTTATCTTCTGATCAACACATATAGGCTGTGGCATTTGTCCACCATCAGTAAATATAAAATGAAAAAATTAATCTGTAAGAAGAATATAGAAATTCTTTGTACTCTGGTTTATAAGTATCCATGATGATCATAAACTAAGAAAAAATATCTATTTCTAAGCTGAAGTATCCTGTCTGGCCTTTCCTTTAAGCAAGACAGCAAAAAGAAAACATTGTGTAGCATAGCAAGCACCGTTATTTGACCATCTGATTTTGATTTCATGGAGAAGAAAATATTCTTAGGACGGCTTAATAATAATGGTGTGCTTATACAGTATTGCACAAAGATATTTCTAAACACTTGCTTCTACTTACCAGTTCTCTGTGTCATTGAAGGAATCTCGGTGCTGTTATTTAATGCATTTGACAGTGGATTGTAGTAGAATTAAATGCTAGGAGAAAACAAAGTTCTTTTAATGGTGCTGAATAATCTAAATGTAGAAATTATTCTAGTTCAATGGAGGGTAAAATTATAGGATGTTGAATTCTTTCCAATGTGATGAATTGGGAAGATGAGAAGCAGAGATTAAGTGCAGACTACTGTACAGACTTGTACTGTAACACAAGAGAGAAAATTATGCAGGGAGGGGAAAAAAGGTAGAATTCTCACATATTGAAAAGGGGGATTCCAGTTCATTAAATATAGGGCTGTCAGGAGCTTACAGATTTTGTGACAGCATAGTAAAGATAAATAGTTATAAAGACCCTTCTGCTCAGTGATAAAATTCCTAGCTACTGAAAAGATTTTTGCATTCGTGGATGAATGGTCTTTGCTGAATAAAGCTTAAATGAAGGCATGCCAGGTCTCTTCCTCTGCTGTGAGTGATTTTAAAGAAAAATGCTGGATTTATTCTATGTTATTTTCTCAAGAAATGTCATAGGCAATTTAAAATCTTGTGACATTTTCTGATAAAGCAATATCATGCAAACATGTTTTTTATTAAGAAGGATTTGGATTTAGTACAAAATGCAGGGTTTATTGTCCAATATCATGCTGAGCAAACTTTATTAAACAGTTAAATACTGTACGATACCACACAGTTATTGGTCAGAGAAGGTAGAACTAAACAGGTTGTTTGCCTGAAAAACTGGCTTTAACTAGTTAATAACACAAACACCCTAAGCCTGTTAGTACTGACCTATCACAGAAAATAAGGGTTGACCCTTTCTATCCAAAGAGATTTTGTGATGATGTGTCTTATACATGAGGGTGTACTACATAATGTGAGTGTCAGGTAGGCAGTGCTGTGACAAGTACAAAAGCAGAAGTTAAAAACTGAGATACTTTTAAAGCCGGAAGATTATAGGAAAATTGTGATATGCTTGAAACTGTTTAAATTGATAGAAATAATAAAAAAACAGAGAACGCCAAAATATAGATTTTGATGACTGCATGAGCGGCTAGGTTAATGTTAACTTGAAACAAACCGAGCCATTTGGAAAGATAAAACCCCAACCAAGAAAATGCCACTGTGATATTAGTCTGTGAGACAGCCTGTAGAGCCTTTCCTTGGTTAATAACTGATGTGGGAGTGGTAGACCACTGTAGGGGGTGAAACCCCTGGGTTTGTAGTCCTGGATGCTATAAGAAAGAAGACTGAGAAAGCTCTAGATAGTGTGTCCAAAAACCTCAGTTATTAGTAGCTTCTGCATCTGTTTCTCCCCCCGAGTTCTTGGTATAACTTGAACTTCTTCTGCCCTTATTTCCCTTAGTGATGGAATAGGATCTGAGAGCCCTAAGTAGAAATAAGTAGGTTTTTTCCCAAGTTGCTTTTGTTCAAGGTGTTTTATCACATCAATAGAAATTTAACAAAGATACCATATATAGGTGTTTAGACACCGTAGCCAAACAGCAAATAAGATAATATAGATTATGCTATCACCGAAAGTAAATACCTTTATGAGTGCTCAGGGATGCACAAGGTTTTTTGGTTTTTTTGGTTGTGTTTGTTTTTTTTTTCTGCTGGGAAAGCCATATAATTGACAACATTCATAACAGTTTTACACTAACCCTTTTCATTTTTTTTAGCAAATTTTAAGGAATAAAACTCATGTCAATTACTAAAACTAAAAGGAAAAGTAAAGTGTTCTCAGATGTAAAATATAACCAAATGCATACATGTCAATTTCATGTTATCTTAGATTGTTTACTATTCTAACTGATAAATTGATCAAAATGAATATAATGAAGCATACTTGAGATACTGAATCACGAAGAAAAATAAAAGCTATGATACTTAGAACCTCTCCATCTAGAAGTCCATAACTATACTTAAATTCCAGGTATAATGTTTGATATACACAGTAAAATGTCCTTTTCATAATTTATCACAAGAATGCAGCGTTCCAGCACTTTGCATGTGGCTTGATTGGTCAGAAAAAACGCTCCATGCGCTTTCCATTGTTCTCTAGTGAAACCAGGAGTCTCAAAACACTTGCAAATGCCCATGTTAGCAGCTGTTAAAATTAAATCTTTTTTTTTCATTTTCTTTAATTGAAAAAAATAAGGAAAAGAGCAGAAAATAAAGGAGAACAGAATATTGACAAATGTCAAGTATTGTTCAAACTGACTAGGGAATAAGAAAAGAAAAAAAATCACTGTGTCACGTACTGAACCATGAGAACTGCTTTTCTTCTTGTGGAGCTTTAATTCTTTTTGTTCTGTTCAAGAGAACAAGCTGATTTGTACATAGTGAAGGAAAATGTGTGTTCAAGCCACCAAATCTGCTGTAATCTCATATATCTGTCAGCAGAAATCAAATCAGCTCATTGGTGGACCTAGGAATTTGTGAAAGGCCATTTATAATTCCAATAGAATAGATTTCATGGTAAACCACAAATAATAAAAACCCAAAGTCAGATATTGGGGATCAACCCAAAAACCAGAAAAGTAAAGCACCTAAATAACTACAGAGGTCTTACCTTTTCCAAGGCTGGGTGACCGCAGACTAAGGAGATTAACAGGCTAAACCTCTCTCTTCTGCTATTTTATATCCCCTCAAGTGCTGAGATTAAAGATTTTTGTCTCTCTAGTAGTACTAGGGTTAATGGTGTGTGTCACCACTACCTGGATTTATTTCTATATTGACCTTCTATAGCCCAGGGTTGGCCTTGAACTCATAAAGATCCCTGTGTCTTTGTCTCCTAACTCCTGGCATTAAAGGTGTGTGTCACCAATGCCTGTCCTCTAGTGGCCTAGCTTTGTCTTTCTAATCATTAGGCAAGCTTTATTTACTAAAACATAAATAAAATATCACCATACTTTGAGGAACTGAATAGGTAGTTTTTATGTTTTCAGTTTGAAATGAAAACAAAAATAAGCATTATGTGTATTTCCTGTACCTTTAAAACTATTTCAGTTCAGATGTTTAGTTATTCTGGTTGTAATAAACAGCTCTTGCACATTTTGGTAATGTCTTAGAAAGCAAGATGACCAAAAAAACCATTAGTCGAATGTTCTTTCAACCTGTTAGTCTTTGAAAGGGAAATTATCCACAGTATTTGAATTTCATTTGTACCTGGGCCCTAATTCATAAATATGACAGAATTTTATTGTTTGTTAGACAGAACTTTTAAATATAAAAGGGATAATTTTAGATTTTTCAAACAAGGAAACAATGCAATAATAGTACAAATTGTTTTTAACTGTATTCAAATTTAAGGTCTGTATATGGTTTTGTTTTAGTTCAATCTCTCATTTTTAGCACAAATATAAAACTAATATAATTCTAATGATATCATGTTTCAATACAATTAATAACTTATTAAGTAAAGAATTGGTTATTAATTTCCTCCTTTAATATCAGGTTCTATTTAATCATTGAATATATATATATATATATATATATATACCCTTCATGATAAGATTACCTTTTTAAGGATGCTTTATTTTTATGCTATAGATAGGGTTAGAAATGAGGGCTTACTGAGAAGCCAAGGACACTGGGTTTTGATCCTACTGCATGTACTGGCTTTGTGGGAGCCTAGCCTGTTTGGATGTTCACCTTCCTAGACCTGGATGGAGTGGGGAGGACTTTGGACTTCCCACAGGGCAAGGAACCCTGACTGCTCTTTGGATTGGGGAGGGAGGGGGAGGGAAATGGAAGGAGATGGAAATTTTTAATAAAAAAATAAATTAATTTAAAAAACAACCTAAAATAATAAAAAAAATTAAAAAAGAAAGATAGTTGCCAGGAATAGAATGTTTCTCCCCAAACATTTATCTTTTCTGATCTCTTTTTGAGGATGTCAGTTGTCTTCACATTTCCATAGGAACATCAGGACATTTGTGGTGAGAGAATCAGAAGTGTTCTGTAAATTGTAACAGCCAAAAGTTTCATGGCAAACTCTTTCTAAAGATTTCTGAGAACAAAACTGACTCAAATTCCGGAGCAAATTAAGAATAGAAAACTTCTTAATAGTACCCCCTCATTGACAGAATGTTTTCGTACAATTTGATAGAAGTATAAGGCATCTTTACCCTGAAATTATAATTTACTTCATTCAGTAGAAATTATGTTTTTTGAATACTCATCCCTTTGGCCACATACGTTAGTTCATAAATAGACTTTCCTAGCCTATAATTCTGTTCTGTAATTCTTACATGTCCACAGTCCACACAGCATGTCTCCAGAAAGACATGTAGAAAAATGAGTGGATGCCACTTAAACCCAGCCTTGTAACTGCTGATGTATTGTGAATACCTATTTACTCTTTCTCTAATTCTATGACTATTCATACTTCCATTTCCACCGATAAAATTATAGTAAACTTTTTATTAACAGTACTAAAAATATAACAAGAACTTCAAGAGGTCTGCAGTTTAAAATTACATATATTTAAGCATATATGGCTTTGTTTAAACAGAGATCTTTTTGTTTTACTTTTTATTTACTAACCTATCACACTGATCCTTAACTTCTACCACCCAAACAAAGAAAACCTTGTCAGCTGTGTTTGTGCCAATGCAAATAATAGTTATAGCAGTTAATAACTGAAAATCACATAATACTATTATTTAATTTAATAATAAAGTACAGACTAGATATATGATAGGGGTGGGTGAGATGGTTCAGTAAATAAAGGTGCTAATTGCCAAGCATAGTTACCTGAAAGAAGGGATTTACAAACTCATGCAAGTTGTTTGTTGACCTACACCCTACACAAAAAATAAAAAAAAATAACTTATGAAAATAAACTCTGAAGATGAACCAACAGTGGCATAGAAAAAAAAAACATAGAGTTAAATTAATCAGCTTAACCCTTCTTTCTTCCTGAATGCCAAATATAATATTGAGTCTCTCTCATTCCTGGAAGAGACATTGTCTTCAAGGGACTTAGAATATGAATTTGTCCTTGCCAGTTATATTTCACATAAAGAAACTCTTGGATTAAATCGTAAACATAGTCCATGAATTATATTTAATTTGGCTTAATGAAATTTATTAACCTATATATTCTCTTTACAAATTGGTTGTGGCGAATCTTTATAGAGGCTCATGTGTTGAAGGCCTGGTTCCTACTTTGGAACTCTTTGGGGAAAGAGAAGAAAATATATGAAGTAGTGGTTATTTGTATAAAGTAGATCACTAGAGACATATCCCTCAAGGGACGGTCCTGGGACTGTTCCGTCACTTTCTCTACTTACTCATTATCAAGGGATGAGTTATTTTCTTTAGTACACATTCTCATCTTTGGTGTTCCACCTTACAAGAGGCCCTGAGTGAGCAAAGTCAAATGACCATTGACTAAAACCTCTGAAACCAGGAATCCAAATATGTTTTATCTCATTTTAATTAATGTTGTTAAAGCAGCAGAAAAATGACTGATATACTCTGCTTATCTGCAGGAATAATAACATTTTTTTTTTATCAACAAGGTTCACAAGAAGTTCAAATACAAGCTACATATTACGATAGGAATTGCAATCAATACAATAGAGGATGTTATGGAATCAATGGCTAAAACCTAAAAGACAAATTAAGAGTTCTTGCAACAGGGAAGTGTTTTCATAGTCTTTATGTCTCTTTTAAACTAGGTAAAATGTCTGCCTTTTTTTTTTAATGAATACTTCCTGATAAGAATTAGGCATTCTATAAACTTTGGGAGTGTGAATAGTGTTCTATGTTTTCAACTCAAATTTTTATCAGTGTTTCTCCTATTATTTTGAAAGTTTGCCTGTACTGATGGACATATTACTTGGAGGACCATGAGTTCTGGGTTAATTATTTGATCTGGGAGGTGACTCAAATGGGCAAAGCTTGATGCCAGGTCCTATAAATCAGAGTCCAGTCTTCACATGGTAGAAGAGGAGAACGTACCTCTCCAAATTTTTTTTCTGACATCAGCAGAAATCACTGTGGCATTTCCCCTCTCCCCACAAAATTGTAAATAACAATTTAAAAATAATACCCCTCGTTTTCTTTGTTATAAAGTAAGTCAAAATCACACAGGGCATTTATCTTCTTAATTCCCTGAGTCTAACACATTCTTCTTCTGTATACTCGAATGAAATGTTAAGTAATTATGTGTCTTTTTGATTCTTTTTTTTTTGTTTGTTTGTTTTTTGGTTTTTCGAGACAGGGTTTCTCTGTGGTTTTGGAGCCTGTCCTGGATCTAGCTCTTGTAGACCACGCTGGTCTCGAACTCACAGAGATCAGTCTCCCTCTGCCTCCCGAGTGCTGGGATTAAAGGCATGAGCGACCACTGCCAGGCCTATATGGTATATCTTGATTGATTGAGTGTGATTAGCGGGGAAAGACTGTGTCTCCATCACTGAGTGGATCTTTTTGGTTTATTACCTAATATTTATCCCTGAGTGCTATTTTATAATAAAACAATAAAATGAATCTCAAGAGCTCAATACGTTTAATATTTTAGGAAACGGTATTCAAGAGAATAATGCAATACAATATTAAATTGAATCAATTGGAATAAATAAAATGATGATTATGTCAAGCTTTTGGGAGGATGGTTACACACACTTGTATTAATTAGAGTATAATATTTTACAAGAGTTTGATAATAAATGGACATTATTCTACAAAGTTTATATATAAATATATTATCATGCAGGAATTTTTTTTTCTAGTTCAAATTACGTCTTGCAATGTTCTTTCCACATTCACAGACTGAATACAAATGCACATCAGTGTGAAATTGGATGAAAAAAGCCTTAATGAACAAATAAAAAGTTGATTCATTCACATTCATAAACTTTTGTGTTTACATGTGGGCAAAATAAAAAAGTGCTTATAGACTATGTGTTCAAAAATCTTTTATGACACCTCAGAATGTATATTTGGAGTATTAACATTATGTTTGTTTCTATCTAGTTTCAATAACCAATACATGGCGATTTTTCTTTTTTATCTTCTAGAAATTTCACTTTTTTAAAAAAAAATTCTCAATATATTTGAAATGGTAACAAAGTGTTAAAAGCCTTTAGGCAATGTTATGAAATACTTACTAAGACTGACAATTGCAACAAATTTTATGTTTTAATTTTATAAATATATTTGAAAAGGACTTTACAAATACTAAGTATCTATAAAACAAAGATGTGTTCATTCAAAATATGCAATAAACAAGTAGTCATTTATCAAGCTAGTAACACTTAAATTTTAACAATGTTTACAAGAATTATAATTATTTAAGTATATGAGGTCAGGGATTATGCTATATAAAATATTTAAGTGAAGAAAGCTAAATGACAGAAAACTAAAATTTTGAGAAGGACTTAACATATTGTGAGCTTTAAAGTAACCTACAGACTGTTTAGTTTAGGATATATAGAGGTATATAGAGAGGTAACTAGGGTGGATAACTGGAAAAATTGCTAGCATACATGAGGCAAATATAAATGGGACCTAGAAGGTATGCCATAATATCTGCCACTTCTTAGGAAATATTTTTATCAAATTTATCATTTCTATCACTTGTCAAATTTCTCATCTACCCCTGTTGGTTGGGTTAATGTCAAAAGGGGTAGAAATTGGGAGCTGTACAATATAGTTCCTTGCCCGTATAGGCCCAGAGGCACAGTTACCTTCTGTTTCAGGGGGAAAATGATCAATATTTTCAAGTGACCTAACTAAAATAATGGGAAACATACTTGTCATTGTGCATTTGTACTGTATTTTACTATAAAATGTTGATATTTATTTGTATTCATTAAAATATAGCTATGAATATGTGAATTATTTTATCACCATAGTATTCTGCTCTGAGAATTGGGAAATATTTTGCTTGTTCACTGTAAATTTATAATGTAACCGTTCAGTGTACTGTCAATAATTTTATAAGTATGAGTGGGCTTAAATATACTTATATATAATATTACTATACACTTTTATTCACCCATATTATACCACCTTTCATCACTGTAGCAAAATACTTGAGAATAATATCTTAAAGGTAGAAATACTTATTGTAGACTATGATCATAAAGAGTTTAGGCTCTGACTAGCTGACTTATTGTTTTTAGTTCTGTGATGTGGTAAAAAATTGACAAAAAGTATCCTTGTGGAAATAAAACTGCTTTTCTCATTTATTATCATGGAAGAGAGGGAAGGAAGAAAGGAGAGAAAGAGAGAGGAAGAGCAATACAGAAAATGAGAAAGGGAGCAGTGACCAAATATTCATTCTCTTCCTTTGGTTGCATACACTTTAGATCACTAGAACCCAACCCCTAAGGGTTTTACCACCTCTCAACATGCACATGCTTGCACCCAACCCTTAGCATGCAGTCTGGGCAATGTTTATTTATTTAAATCCTAAATAAGATACAAAATTTAACAGAGAATATTATGTATAATTGTCTCAGTAGAAGAAATTATGTTTTGGACTCCTTTTCAATAATTTGACTGCTGATCATTGATTTTATATATTTTCATCATATGGTATCAAAAAGAGATATTTAGAAATATCTGGAAAGAGTTAGGGAGATGGCTTAACTATTGCTAAGCTGAGGAACTGCAATTCCCCATGTAAAATCAAGGGACATATAGCAACTATCTCTACTTTGAGCACATGGGATGAATCAACACAGTAAACTGGCTAAATAGTCAAAATAATAAGTTATAAGTTCAAAAAAAAACTCTGTCTCAATAACATAAGGTGACTAATGATTGTTCAAAGATAGACCCTGTCTCAATAAGATAAGGTGAAGAATGATTGAGGATGATAAACATGTAAAACTCATTTTTTTACTTGCACATATACATATGCATTCCAAGCACACATAAAAAGACAAATATACACAACATATATATGTATAAATATAAAAGCCATTTATGCAGGCTTGAAATGAGATTTAAATGATTAAATAATTCACTGAATCTACTTATTAAAAGAAGTTGGAAATCAGAATAAAATACACAGGTTACAGGAACCAAAAAGTCTGGCATCACAGTAAGAGAACAAATCTCAGTGCAGCCCAGACATATAAGATGACACAGTGGGAAATATAGAGCATTGAATGAGAAAAGGATCGTCATTCTAAAGGACAGTCACAGCAATACATAACCAGTAGTTGTTTGATGGTAAATGTATTTCAGGTACTTTGGACAGTAAGGAAGCAAATAGCACCGGTGTTTATAGTAGCCCTCAAACATAGTAATTAACTAAAACTGTAAGTGCCTCACAGGTACACAGGACCTATGGGTGTCCTCATGTAAGGAATGATTCTTGGATCATCAGATTAGAATTAGTGAAGTTAAATGAATAAAATAAAGTTTCATCTTAGAGGCCCTAAATGTCCTAAAACAAACTTGTCTAAACAGACTGGATAGATTAGTTCTCAATAGGGTCAAATTTCATCTAAAAATGTTCATTGAAGGACTAGAGAAAGCCATTTCTCTTTAATTTTAAACAATTATTTCCAACAAAAGGAAAATGAAATCCCTGCTATACTAGAATGCCATTGACAGTTTTAGCAGCATTATGGGTCATGGAATTTATTGATTTATCATGTCTATGAGTGAAGTTTTATCCTGTAGCTTGGAGAGCAATATTATCTAACTTAGCTTTTACCACATTATAATAACTGTGAGAATAAAGTGGGTGGTTTTTATTCATTTATGCTCAATTGTTTAGTAATAAAGGAAATCAAATGTGAATTATTCATTTCCATACACATTGCATGTGCACATTTTATGTATTTGTGTCTCTGTGTGTATGTTATGTGTGTGGGTGTGTGTGAATGTAAAGAATCAAACCAAGCATAGCACATTATTGTCTATATAATTATAACTCTAATCCTTTGTGGTTTTACGTTGTAGAATTCCCAAAATAAAAGTTTATTCTATAAAAGTTTAAAGCTATATAATGACCTTCGTAGCAAAATGACAATGGGTAGATGTAATTGTTATAATAGTGTTTTAAATTAAAATTCTCCAGAAGATGAAAAAAAGAATTTATGATTCAATTAGATAATTTGTAATGTCCTCATAAATTTTTTTTCACATAAGAGATCTTGTGAGGAAAATATGAATAAAAACTGGATGATAATGAAGAGACCAAATTTAAATATTTTAAAGTAATTAAATTGAAAATATTGGATAAAGTGTAAGAAATCATAAGCCATTATAATAAATATAATATACTCCAAATTGAACAAGGAAGGAAGAATGAGAACTTTAAATGACTTGCATCTCTATGTTTGGTTTCAGGATATATTATATTTCCAATGTTTGCAGAGAAAAACAATAAATCATTAGAACAGGGAAGGGAAGAAGGCTTTGAGAACTCAGCAAAATGAGCCACTACATCAGGAAGATAGAGATTAGTTCTCTAACCATCACATTAGGAAGGCTAGAAAGCAGGGGACAAAAGACCACAACAACAAATCAGCCACTATTTTGGATTTGCAAATGTCAGTATATTATAATGTTATGACTCAATGTGTTGTTTTTTCTTTAATGGCTTTTCCTGTTACTCTGCCACATTACTATGTTTTTTCCTGATGTATTGTAGGTGAACATCACCTGGAGGAAATGGTGAATTAAAAAAAATGGTGGTATTAATGATGATTAATAATTTGGTTATTCATGTACGCCAAATACTTTTGTGACAAAATACTTGACACGAACCCCTTTAAATGAAAACTATGCAGTTTGGTTCACAGTTTCAGGAATTTTGATTTATGCATTGCCGTGGGAGCCTGTATTGGGTCAGAATCTTATAGCAAGAAGAGAGTAGTATAAAATAAATTCATTTATATTGTGAGAACCAGAAAGTAGAGAAAATAATTGTCATCAACAAAGCATATATTCACAGGCCATGTCCTCAATGGCCAATTTCCTCCAACTATATCCTATCTCTAAATATTTTCACTATATCACACTAAAGTTATTCATATATGCATCTATTAGTATCTGATACCATTGATAAGGATATATCATCCAAAATCAAATCACCTGCAATTAATTCGGTTCACAAATTATCTATCAAACTTTTAAAACATGAGCTGTTTGGAAAATTTCATGCATTTAAAATTTAGTAGGTGAAAGTTCACATTCAAGACAATGTCAGGGTTAATGAAAATGATTACTGTGCTTCCATTATATGCTAAGTGCGGGAGAATTGTCTGTATTCTGTCAATCATGTTATAAATAAACACTGATTGGCCAGGAAGGAAATATAGGCGGAAAAGCCAGAGAGGAAGTAGAAATGATGTAATGAGAACAGGAGAATTCTGGGAAAAAGGAAGTTGATTCCTCCCACTCCTGCCCATACCACCAAAGCAGCAGGATGTGATCTGCCCCACTGAAGAAAAGTACTGAGCCACATGGCTAACATAGATCAGAAAAATGGGTTAATCAAGATGTGAGAGTTAGCCAGTGAAAGGCTATAGCTAATAGGCCAATCAACTTTATAATTTATAGAGATCTAAGTATGATTTTATTTGGAGCTAAACAGTTGTGGAGAACCTGATGGGAGGACAGAAATCCCCAATAAACAAACAGGACCCTCCATGTTACAGCTATCTACTGGAAAGATGAGGAAAGGTATGGTGTGCATTAAGGACTTTTTGAAACCTGAAGGATAAATATTGATCCATTATCTTAATGTTCTATTGTGAAGAGACACTGTGATCATGGCAACTTTATAAAAGAAAGTTATTGGGGATTGATTATAGTTTTGTAAGTTCTAGTTCAGGATCCACAGGCAGCAGGAAGATTAATATACTGAGCCTGGCTTGAGCTTTTGAAGGCCCAAAGCTCACCCCCAGTGTCATACATCCTCCTACAAGTCAACAATTTGACTTATTGTTGACAACAAGGCCACACTTTCTAAACGCTTTCAATATTGCCACTCCTTGATGACCAATCACTCAAATGCATGAGCCTATGGGCAACATTTTTATACAAACCACCATACTCATATTTGATTTTTACTGAAAATTCAGAACCATCATATCTCCCAGTGGGCTATTACTCTTCCACATTAAAACCTAGCACACCATGATTTAACTGACAATAGATTTCTGTATAATCTTTCTTTTTATCATATAACCTATTTCATAACTGTCATTTTTGTATGAAACATTTTTGAAAATTCTGAAATAAGAATTAACTAAATTCTTCATAGTTTAGAAAAATTGACTTGAAAATAGATAAATGTCAAAATATGAGACTATGAGAATATGAAAATAAGTAGAAACTATATCAAAACAGGTTGCCTCAGAATAAGCTAATTGATATCTCCATTATTAAGGTCTTTCTCCTGTAGCTCAAAAAGTGCTAAGCATTAGAATGTCAAATATAATTAGATGTCAATTCTGTCAAAGTTTTAATTAATGGTAATAATAAAAAAAGCTATGTTTGTCCAATTTTTATTTCAGAGCCTATTTAGTTTTAATTTTCAAAATAATTCAGAATGTAGGCATCATTATTCAGCTATATTTTAAGGACCTGTCATTAAATGTGACAACTATGATTCTTTAACTAGTACGTAGTCAAATGACTGGATTACTTACAGTGGGTATTGGGAAATGTAGTGTTGCAATACCTACTGGGCAAGAGGAAAATGGTGATTGCTTGCTGAGAAGTCAAGTCACACTTTTCCTGACAAAATAGATTGCCTGTCTCTTCCACATATATAATAATTAGTTGGGAGGGAGATGTATCAATCAGGGATCCTCAGGATATCATAACCTCTTCAAAATTTATAAAGAAAGTGATTCAACACATGAAATTATATGTTTTAGAAAAACAAGGAAAGCGTTAGAAGAGAAATATGTCAAGTAAAATTGCAAATTCTTTATTAGCAATCAGAAAGTTTTAGAATTTGAAGGCAACTTTTTTTTACGATTGCAGTTGCCTCTAGCACTAGTGATGTTTGTATATAAATACATGAAACTGCTCAGGACTCCTCCTGTCTTCTCTTTCACCACAAATACGTCTTCTCTTGAAAGTCTTAGTATTTTCAGAATTCAACCCTGATTTCTCTATAAGTAGGAAAATAATTAGAATTTTTGCTGTAATATTTATAATTTTTGTTATAGTAGATTTCTACTTTTCATTTATGACACAGAAGAAAGGTTAGCCAGAGAATTTGTAAATTAGTAAAGACAAATATCACTGGAAACAAAAGTGTAAAGGAAAAACAACTGTTAGTCATTCCAACCATTTAAAAGTCTGATTCTTGAGAAGTTCAGTTAAAAAGTGCTTTTTATGTTTACGTATCCTACCAACTTAAAGAATAACTATTAATCAACCAAACCATTGATCAAGACTCTAATATGTAACATTTTCAAGTCTGTAAGAAGAATAGGGAACTCTCAGAAGTATCCTTGATCTATGATGACTGTTTAATCCTTTAGATTTAAGACAACTGTCCTGTGATAGCATCCTTAGCACTTCCTGTTAAAGAAAATTTACACCCGTAAGATGGCTTTACATACATTTGACCATGTATTTTAGTTCTTACAGCTGTACAATTAATTCATAAAATTAAGTTGTTCAGAAGGTAGTTGTTTCTAATCACTTTTATGTTCTCTTCATATTTGGAAATTTCTCTGTCTCTCTCTTGTAAGCAGAGACTTCTCTTCATTGCCATCCACCCAGACCAACAAGGGGCCGGAACAGCTGTCTCCTGCAGTGGCTACAAGGTGTCTCCCTGACTCTGTCTACTCTCTCTGTATATATCTTTTCTAGCCT
>NC_022027.1:14584027-14588225 GCF_000317375.1 Microtus ochrogaster
TCCCCTAAAGGAGTTGTGGTGTTCCTCTTTGCCATCAGCAAACACAGACCATGCCAAAAAAATATGCTTTGTTAGGCTTTATGTGGATATGTTCTCTGAACTTTTGGGCACCATTCTGTTGGCAGAGACTGCTCGTTCATTCCTGGCCACCCAGACCAGCAAGGTTCTGGCTCACCTGTCTCCTGTGGTAGCTACATGGCATCTCCCTAACTCCACCTACTTTCTCTATATGTTTTTTTTCCATCAAGGCTATATTCTGTTAAGTCATTGACTGAAAGCAGCTTCTTTATTAACCAATAGCAATGAAACATATTTATAGCATACAGAGTGGAATCCCACATAACATAAAATTAAGATATTTTGAAGGTAGTTATTTCTAATCAATTTTACATGCTTTTCTTTATTCTTGGAAATTTCTCTCTCTCTCTGTCTCTCTCTCTCTGTCTCTCTCTCTCTCTCTCTGTCTCTCTCTCTCTCTCTCAAGTCTAACTTCTAAGACTTTCGCAGTGATTTTTCTATTATTATGACAAAACAAATGACCAAGACACACATTTGCAGAGGATTTAAGTTCAAGACTATCAAAGTAAGTCACATAATAGCATTCATATATGATGATGTAGCAATAGCTGAGAACTTACAACTTTATCTTCAAGCCAGTGATAGAGAAAGGAGGTCTAATTTAGATTTATGTTTGGCTAACACAAAGGATTGGAGTTTAAATTACTATTGCAGTTTTATGGCTTTGAGATGTACTCAGATGATTAGTACTCTGAAATCATAGATGAATAGACCTATCTATGGATTCACAACTTACTTATTGAGAAGTGAAATATTAGATCCCATTGAAGGGATTTTGTCATTGGAATTATATCATACAAAATACATTTTGCATAGGATCTGTCTCTTTCTTTCTGTGTCATTTAGTTTACCATCCATAAAGTGACTACTTTTTCAGACACACACTTCTGACATAATGCAATTAGCACACATTTGAGGCAGTTATTCTAAAACTGTGATCAAATCATGATATAAGCACAGGCATTATGGATAAACTTGTGTGTTATTTAACAGGTGATGCTTGCATATGTGACATGATTATGAGAAAATTGTTTTTATATAAGATAACAATGTGGAATCATTAGTATATGTATATATTTACACACATATATCCATATATATTAATGTCAATTAAATACAAAGTATGAGTACATTACCCAGATTCTGTTATTGTCTATGAAAATATGTTAGTGAAAGAGAGAAGAAACTAAAATTGAGTTGTCTTTTTCTCTCATAAAAAGAAGGCAATTGTTCAGAAACAGCCATTTCATGTAATTTTATGAAATGTGCATTAATAAGCATTTAACCAACAAACTCATGACAGATTTATTCTTTTAATTTTGAATTATTAGTAGATCTTCAGATTGGACCTTCAGATAAAAACAAATCAACCAAAAACCCAGACAAAGAGGAACAGAAGTGAGTGTAAAAAGGCATCTGTTTTCGGTAAATTCCTTAGGCATGCATAAAACACAGCTTTGTGTCCTTCTCTGGATAAAATATTGAAGTCATTAATGTTGTAATCAATTATCACTTATTTCAAAATTCTCTGAGTTGTTTGTTTTTGCCTTGGGATAATCATAGATGCTTCACTCTATCATGGTTTCAATATATGTGAGAAATTATAAAGAACTTAGCTTCAGTAAGTTACAACTCCAGCCATTACCAAATCACAACTGAAACACCTTTTAGAAAGCCATCATTTGCGTTTGAATTTCTAGTAAAATTGTCTCATCAAAAATAAAACAAATTTTGATTTATTTAGTAAACTAGTTTCCAAATTACCATGAGTAAATCCAACTTATAGTCAACAAGTACTGAGTCAAAAATAGACTGGACCAAAAAAAAAGGTAACGCAAAAAAAAAACATCAGAACACTAAATGTACAGAATAAAGAAAAAATATTAAGACTGGCAAAGGAAAAAGTTCAAGTAATATATCAAGGCAGACCCCTTCTGAGTAATACCCAAATTCTCAATGGAGACTCTGAAAGTCAGCCAGCCAGTTGTAGACAGATGTTATTCAGATATTAAGACCACAGATGCCAAACAGACAAAAAACCCAGCAAAACTTTTAATCAACATAGATAGAGAAAACAATATACTTCATTTCGAAACCAGATTTTAAAAAACCTATCCAAAATCCAACCATAGATAAGTACTAGAAAGAAAACTCCAATACAAGTAAATTAGCTGAACCCATGAAAACACAATAGAAATAAACAATACAAAATTCCACCACAGCAAATCCTAAATAAGAGAAATACACACACACACACACACACACACACTACCTCTGAAAAATTACAGGAATTATTCATATATATGAACATATAATTACATATTATACACAGATGTATGTAAAATAAATTCACACATGCACATGTATATGAAATGAATTCACACACAAATATAAAATAGAATAAAAATAAAATTAAAAGTAAATTTGGAAAAGCCCTGACATGTCCTTATGCAAAAGAAACCTGTAAAAATACCATTTAGTTCATTATATGTTGGCAATCTACTGTTGGGGATGCAGCCTACACTAAAGTTTATTTTTTCCCCAGTGAGGTCATTGGAAAAAAACGAAATTTTCATTTGCCAGAGCGTATCTGTTGAGGAATGGAGGAATGTGTTTACTTCTCTTTCGAGCTCTTGGATCCAACCTGGTCCACACCTATGCAGGCCCTATGCATGATGCTTCAGTCTGTGTGAGTTTATAAACACATTGCTTCTATTGATTTAGATAACCTGTTTGTGGTTTTGTTTTTTTTTATGGCCTCCATCTCCTCCGACTCTTACACTCTCTCTGTCTATTCTTCTACAAAGTTTCCTGGATCATGAAGAGAGATATTTTATGAGGCATCCCGTTTAATGATAATTTTCCAAGATCTCTCATTCTCTGGGTATTGTTTGGCATGGTCTCTGTATTTGTTCCCATCTGCCGAAGGAGGAAGCTTTAGCTGATGATGACTGAACAAGACTCCCATCTATGAATAGAGCAGAATGCCTTTAAGTGTCATTAATTCCTAAGTTTATTTTTATTTTGGAACAATATTTGGTTTTACTCCAAATATCAGTTTCTTGGTCACTCAAGCAGTGTGCTTATAGGTTACATGTTGTGGTTACTGGTTTTAGATCACTCTGCAGCCCGACCGAGGAGTCTTGAAAGTCTTCCCTTGGCCCCATTCTATATATTAGTGATGATAGAAATAAAACAAGGGGTTCAGTGCAAATTTATTAATCTTAAAGTTACACTCTAGGAAAAATATTACTTGAATTCTTATGATATATAATTAAAAACTGAGAGTAGTCAGTTTGACAAAAATCTCTTAGCTTGCAAATGTCCTTGGTTTTAGAAATCTTAAATATTATTCTAGAAGAATCTTTATGCTCTGTTAAAGCTTTCAGTTATTGAAAGAAAAATTAAAATTTGAAACTATAAATAAAATTACATGTAACCTATATGTAGCCATACATTGTTTGGAAACAATTTCTAACTAATTTATATTATTGTTTACATTAATTTATTCACATTAAAGGGTGAATATTTTAGAGTTTTAATATAGTAAAATTTACTCATGACATATTTAATATTTCTTATCAGTTTATGGAATTTGGACTAAACCAAAAATATGTTTTGGGGGGCAAGTCTGTGAGAATGTTTCAAGAAAGCATTGAATGAGGTGAGTAATTGCTTCAGAGTTGTTAATACTTCATAACTGGGGAATCAAACATGAAAATATCTAAATGAAAAAATAGTGTTTCTTCCTTGCCTTCACTTCTTGCGGGAAGGTGTATCTCTTACTCCTTTTTCTACAGTCATCCCTGATATCAAACTAAAGCTTCTTCATCTTCCTAACATGGACTGAATAATTACCATTCTTCAGGAGTTCAGAACCAGCACCAACCATAGAAAGATAAGCATACACTTTTTTCTACATTATCATTTTGGGTTATTTTTTACCATCATTCATTACATTCATGATTAGACTTTCAGATACATCATGACCTTACAAAGGCAATGGGTGCTTCCAATGGGCTTGTACAGACTGGGCCTATGAACCCTCAACTATATATCAGGAAAGATGTAGTGCCACTGATGAAATTTTGGAGAGAACCACACATTTTCTTTTAGTTGT
>NC_022027.1:14588752-14594671 GCF_000317375.1 Microtus ochrogaster
AAAAAAAAAAAAAAAAAAACAGGAATATTCCTAAATGGTGAGTGAAAAATTTCTAGTAATCAGACAAATTTCAACCCATCTGAAGATGATATTGAACTCTCTTAACTTTATTCACAAGCTCTCAGGAGTCTCCAGTTGTGAGCTAAGATTGTGGCAGTCAGGCAATAATAGGAGCAAACATTTCAAGGATGTCTAATGCTATTGAAGGAGCTGCGGGTTGCATTCCTGCCTCTCTGCTCCCAGCTGCCTGGCTAGCTTATGCCCCGAAATAACAACACACAAACTGCCTAGCCCATTTCTATTAATGTGTTTAGCACCGAGGTGCTCTTACCAGGAAGATTCTAGCCTAAGTCCATCCTGGGTCGGAGCTTCATCACATCTGCCCCAGAGAGCAGAACTAAGGCATATGAGCTCACTTCCTCTTCCTCCCAGCATTCTGCTCTGTTTACTACACCCAACTAAAGGCTGGCCTATCAAATGGGCCAAGGCAGTTTCTTTATTAGCCAATGACCTTCCTCCATCATAATGCTATGGTACAGGTCAGATGGAAACTGAATTTCTCAACCTTGAAAATTACCCCAACCTGGAAAAACAGAGGAAATAATTCAAGGGCATGTATTACTTTTAGATAATGCTTTCAGTGTCACAAATTTACATTATGATTTTTTTTAACTTGCCAATTCTCCTTTAATGGAGAATATATGTATGCATTTCTATATAGACCTAAGACCCATTCATTATATTTCCATTTTTATATCGCATTCTTCTGAAAACACAGTGTTTATGCATATAGAAGATTTTAACATGTCAACGCATACAGAAAGAAAAGAAGAAAAATACTGCATTTAAGAAATTTCAAAGAGGACAATTTTATATTTGAAATATTTTTTCATTATGAATTAGAGAAATTTAAATAAAAAGATTCTTTAAAATATTGCCTTGATTAAGTCTTATCTCATATTATTCATGCTTATACTTAGTTCTTGTATTTCCTGAGTAGAGAATATACTTCATCAACAGTATAAATTAAGGAATTGTAGCTGTAGTTACATTTTTAAAGAACAAATAAAAATTTAACGTGTTAAGTAGGGCATAAATTATTAACATGATTCTGTTTACTAACTCTTGCTACATTAGAAACACAGAGAATAAATTTCATATATTTAATCTTTTGAGCTCACATGTAAGAAAACTGATAAAGCAATACTTTTTATCTTTTTTACAGAATAACTATAATCTAAAATACTCATTTAGATCATTAATGTGTCAGCCTGCATTTTTATTGTAAGTAGAGATTAAAGTGCAGCTTCTGACTTTCCATAAAATAACGGTTTGTTATTTAAAGATTTTATGCACATTTCATAAACTCTTTATTTCTTGGAGAGTGCAGACCACCTGACCATGAGTTTCTTGTAAACAACTTGTTTTTCTCTGCTCTAAGCAACCTGCAGCTGTTCTGTGCATGAGACCCTGATGGCAGGGAGTGATTTTTGGTGGGTCTGCAGCTGAAAGATCCTGAGAGCTGGGGCATGGCCAGAGCACTATATAAGCTGCCCATGGACAAAATAAAGTTTCAAGGATGACCCGTGTTCTCGTGTCTCTGTCTGTTTGCATGTGTTTTTAAATCTCCAGCCTAGTCCCCAGTTCAGGGACCATACCATAGGTCATAGAGCAGATGGTTTGCTTTATATGTACTCTGAATAAATCTATGGTATAAAAATACCCATTGCCCTTCCTTCATCAGTTAAGGTATTCTAGATGAGTTTATTTTACACATTTTATATTTATTCACGCTATATCATGTTTAAATTATCTATCTATCTATCTATCTATCTATCTATCTATCTATCTATCTATCTATCTATCTATCTATCATCTATCTATCTATCTATCTATCTATCTATCTATCTATCATCTATCTATCTAGTATTATAAGAAGTGGTTCTGTCTAATGACTAACAGTACAATAATATGTAGTTATTCACAAAATCATTATATGCAACTTGATAGCATATGAATTAATATATGTGTATATTTATGTTTGTGTGTATATATATATGCATGTGTTTGTTCATGACACATATATACATACAGTTTTCTTCTAATATATCAAGTAAATTTAAATCAGTTGAATGTATTAGTAATGAATTCGATGCATTTTAATGGAATTTAAAGAATACTACCAATAATATAAAGAGATATATTTTTAAGTTAGTATTTATCCAAGAAGACACAAAACATTACTGCTAATAAATGAAAGCATGCTTGACATTACAAATTACTGTAGAAATGTAAGCCTTGGTAATCCCATTGCTAATGGAGTGATTCTTATCCAATGAACAAGAGATCATGATTGTTGATAATAAGTACATGAAGAAAAAAGAGTACTTCCACACTATTAATCAGAACATTAGTATAAAATTTAGTCATTAATTGTGGGTTTTCAACATAGTGTACTTTCAAAGAAGAGTAAGTTTGGGAATTACTTTATTTGTATTTTAAGCCATATGTTGACAACAAAAATTTAGATTAAGTCATGGATGAAAACCTAATGTGACATTTGTATAGAACAAATATTTGTGAAAAGTTTTGTCGTATAAAATGTCCTGTTGCTCAGCCAACTCCTCTAGAAGTTCCCAGAGAAATTGCCTTTCCCCTATTTTATTGGTTCCTCTTTGAGACTCAGGAGAGGCAATTTACCTTTCCAGTATGAAGAACTTACTTCAAGAAAGTATTTTACTCATTCTGACTCCCTAGAAGATTGAGCCAGATTTAAGGAAATTACATTTTATTTTTAGCAAGTGAGGGTCAGATGTGCTTAATTCCATGTGCCTTTCGCAAGGATTATCTATTTTATCTAATTCATCTCACTTTTACCATGTGAAATTTCAGTATCTGCCATGATATGGAATCTTTAAATAATCTCAAGAATTTACTCCATTGCTTGATCTGCACATATAGAAAATGAGTTTTTAACCTATTCACATGCTGGCCATATATTGAACAATTAGTTCAATAATATTTGTCATTATTATATGTTCCACATTAACAGAGTAACTGCAAGCACATGATGCTATCTAAGATTGATACCAGCTTTTGAAATTATACTGGACAGAAATAAATTATTATTATTATTACTATTATTATTATTTTGGTAACTCTTCTGAGGAACAGAGTTGCATTTTTAAATTGGAAATCTTAGTTTCAAATTAATGCTGTGGTAAAGATACACAAAGCTTTGGTTGAAATACCTCTTAAGGAGAAAAAATAAAATGACAATGATTTTGATTAATGACAATATTTCAAAACATGCAAAAATAAAACTAGATTACAGAAGGTTGAAATGTAATTTAATTTCAGAAGTGTTAATATATACAAACTAAGTTGGTTGTGGTGGTACAAGCCTATGAGTTCAAACCCAAACTCGGGAACTGTGTTCTAAACATATATGTATATGTATATATATTTCCAGGTATATAAATTAATTAAAGTGTATGAGATTTATTTTCACTTATTATTAAATCTGTCTTGATCCACTCACTCATAGAATGAGTCCTCCTTTAGGATGTGAACTTGCTATCATTATGATCACTTGTTTTAGTTTTTCATACGTTATGCAAATTTGAATCACTCAAGATATATCAAAATGAATAAAGAAATGTAAACAGTTCAGTAAAAGTGAGTTATCTTTATGCATTAAGGCAGTAATGAGAGAAACACAAGTACCTCAAAACTTCATTTCTGTGGCTGACAATAAATTGTGGGAAGAAATGATTTTGAGCACATGTAGACACATTATATATTAACAGTACTAAAGAATTAAGAAGAGAACATGTCTACTTGATTCAATGTAAAAACTAGAAATGAACTTTAAAAGATAAAAAATAATTCTTCACTTGATTCTAAAACATTTTTTTTTAATTTCTGCATTTCTAAACTCTTGCTTGATTTGATATTTTTATTTTACTTTCAATGTCATTTTTGTGCTCATATCTAAAATAATGATCAAATTGCACTTTAATGCTATAAAATTTTGTCTGGAGCTATTGGTAAATACTAATATATACTGCATGAGCCTTAATAGCTTAATGATTACATTTTAAAATTCAGATGTAATAAAAATGCTCTTGTTTAAATACTATTTTTTCTTACATAAGACTTTAAATATCACCCATAATTTTCATTAATAATAGCTCTATAATCAGATAATGTAAAGTTTCAGAATGGCAATAAGAAATCCTTATTATAAGGCTAACTTTGAACAATTATAAATGAGTACACAAAACAGAAACACACAAGCACATAAATAATTTGAGTTTCAAATGAAACTCCTCATAGACACTATTAGAATTTTGGCACACGGAACCTTCTTGACTGCAATAGGAAAAAAATACAATACACAATAAAAAAACACTTTTTTGTAAAGAATAAGTCATTTTTTCTTTAAAATTATAATTCTGTTTTACTGAAGATAACATGTAATGAGTGCTTTATTTAGTTTATTATCATTAAATTATTCACATTTAATCATGCTTTTAAATTAACTCCATCATGTGCTAGATCTCAAAGTTATTCTCTGAACATCAAAAGTAAAAGCCTTCAAAGTTCATTTCTAAATTCCTTTTTCCAGAAGAGATTTTATTATCTTTGGTCAATGATAGTCTTAAAAGGGAGATGTGAAAGGGAGATTTAAGGTGACCAATTATTTGCAGATGGTTGGTACAGACAGACACGTGGTTAGTGGTCTAACCACACATTTAGAGAAATGAATGATCTAAGGAGTTCATACTGAAAACTGGAATAAACTTAATTATTAAAACTATATTGGATGCTCACCTTCCTAGACCTGGATAGAGAGGGGAGAACCTTGGACTTCCCACAGGGCAGGGAGCCCTGACTGCTCTTTGGTCTGGAGAGGGAGGGGGAGGGGAAATGGGGGTAGGGAGAGAAAGGTGGGAGGAGGGGGGAGGAGGTGAAAATTTGTAATAATAATATAAAAAAATCTATATTGGAAGCTGAAATACACTTAATATAAATCACGATTGCCTGTTTTTTTTCCTCAAGAAATCCAAATATATACTATTTTATAAGTGATTTCAAGGGTCTGTGCGATTCTAATACTAAATTTATGCTTCTGACAACACCATTGAATCTTCTGTAGGTTAAAACAATTTCAGTTTATTAGTTACTTAGGAACCATGATGACCATGAATAAAAATTCTCTCCATGTTGTAAATTTTAATACTCCACATTGCAACTACCTCTGTAGTGTGGCATTTGTTTTGCTTGTGACACAAAGACTGGAATGTTTGTGGATTTAAAGTTGACTGTTGCCAAGTGTCAGGGCTCTGGAGTGAAAGATGTCCTGACTGTCAGAAGTCAGGCTATACCTGAAGCTGTCTTCTGATGGGGGATGGTCTCCCCACAGGACTTGACAATCCTGCTCCTCTCCTAGATAAAGCCTTTACAGCTCAGCTCTGCTATGTTCCCCTAACACAGCTTTCCAACAAAGGTATTGGTTGCTTCTTTGCTCCACGCTGTTAGGAGAGTTTCCCAGCAGAGATGTCAATTGCTTCTTACTCTGGCCCAAATTGTTACTTCTCTGCTCCACTCTGCTAAGGAGGAAACAAACCCCTGCAGAAATGTACCAGTCTGTTGCAGCTCCAGCAGAAAGTTGTTCCTTTTTCTCTGCTATGCAAAGAGAGTTCCCTAGCATAATCTCTGCCGTGCTCTGACAAAAGAAGGTCTTTACCCAAAATTCATTAGATTTATTTGGGAGGAAGGAATCCAGGAGAGTGGCTGCCGGGTGGGAAAGGTGCCAACTAAACAGGCACAGAGCTTATATAGGGCTTCTTGGAAGTGGAGTTTTTCCAGGGGAAGATTTTTCAGCGTGGGAATTGATCAGATTTCAGTTCCCAA
>NC_022027.1:14595041-14622888 GCF_000317375.1 Microtus ochrogaster
CAAAATCTATTTTGTAAACAACCAGATATTACCATAGCTTGACCCCGGAACTAACCTAAGATTATAATTAGAACTTCCTAACTTGCTCTAGCCAACCTGTATGGCCAAAGAGGTGAATTTCGGGTCCCAGTGAGAGACCCTATCTCTGCACACAAGATGGTTATTTCATGAAGAATAATATACAAGATGACCTGTGACCTCTATTCACATGCACACACAGAATGTTCCTCAGTACCAAAAATGGTAAACAAAATGTGATTTACTGTGTTCATAAAGTTTAATAATATTAATTTTAGAATCCTATAGGGTTATGGTTAGATAATCTGAAGTGAGAGGTATTCATGATCCTTAATAATATGTACACACTATAGTATATGCAACTAAAGTTATAGTTATGTATTCATGTATAGAAAGAAAAATGACAGCGACACATAGGCTAACTTAGGAAGAAAAATGTAAGATAGTGATGATGCTTCAGAGACTTACTGGTCTGTTGCTGTATTCTAAGTCATAGTTAAAATGATCAAAGGAAATCATGCAGACAACTTGTGCCTGTTGGGCACCGCTCCTGAGAAAATAAAGCCTCGCTTATTTTTCTAGCTCTCCCGGTAAGGAATAATTTATATATACGGTGAGCTGGACACAGAAATTTGGATTCCCATTTCTCATTTTAGTTGTTAGTGGTGATAAAACTGATTTCTGCTTGCTGTTAGACAGAAGATACTCCCCATAGTATGCAAGTTTATACTCAACATCATTTTTAGTTAGCTGTGTTTGTCCCTTCTCATATAACCATCCTGTATTCTATCAGAAAATCCCCTTTACCTTAATTGATGGAAATTCAGATAATTTATCACTTTTCCAATTGATAGCCATAATTGCAATACAATTTATATTTCCAATAAAATTCCCAGGGCCTTTTATGTCATCCTTGATCTGACACATTCTATAGAACTAATAAAGTTTTTCTGAATCTTTACCACTACTTAAACGTATAAAGATAAATAGACTTCTTTTTTATTTTCACGTAGGGTCATAGCTGGAGTCAATTTTGTGAATACCTGGAAATTTCTCTATTGTCAGGTTTCTTTCTAGTTCCATAATGGCTCCCTCAATCAAGATATCTCTTTCTTTGTTCTCCATCTCTGTCCTTTTCCCATCTCTACCATCCTGTTCCCTAAAGTATCCCCCCACTTAACCCTCTTCCTCCCCTTCTACTTACCCTTCTCCCCCAAACACCATGCTCACAATTTTCTTAGGATATCATATCTATTTCCACTTCCCAGGGGTATCTATGTATGTTTCTCTTAGGGTTCTCCTTTTTACTTAGCTGTTCTGGGGTCATGGACTATAGGCTTCTTATCCTTTGATTTATGGCTAGTATTCCCATATGAGTGGATACATATCATGCTCATCTTTATGGATCTGGCTTACCTCACTCAGGATGTTTTTTTTCTTCCTTTCGAGTTCCATCCATTTGTATGCAAATTTCAAGATGTCATTGATTTTTAGCACTGAGTA
This sequence comes from Microtus ochrogaster, assembly GCF_000317375.1. Taxonomy (NCBI): domain Eukaryota; kingdom Metazoa; phylum Chordata; class Mammalia; order Rodentia; family Cricetidae; genus Microtus; species Microtus ochrogaster. Next base: position 14,596,563 of record NC_022027.1, read on the forward strand.
GTACTCCATTGTGTAAATGTACCACATTTTTTTTTCATCCATTCTTCAATTGAGGGGTATCTAGGTGATCTCCTGGCCCTGGCTATTACAGATAGTGCTGCTATGAACATAGTTGAACAAATATCCTTGTAGTATGGTTGAGTATCCTTTGGGTGTATGTCAAAGAGTCCTGTTGCTCTATCTTACAGAAGGTTGATTCCTAATTTTCTGAGAAACTACCATACTGATTTCCAGAGGATGTACAAGTTTGCATTTTTACCAGCAATGGGAGAGTGTTCCACTTACTTTGCATCCTTTCCAACATAAGCTGTTATTGGTATTTCTGATCTTCGTCATTTTGACAGCTGTAAAATGGTATCTCAGAGTAGTTTTGATTTGCATTTCTCTGATGGCTAAGGATGTCAAACATTTCCTTAAGAATATTACAGCTATTTGAGATGCTTCTGTTGAGAATATTCTGTCTAGATCTGTATTCCATTTTGTTATTGGGTTATTTGAAATTTAATGTCTAATTTCTTGAATTCCTTATATATTGTGGAGATCAGTCCTCTGTCTGATGTGGGGTTGGTGATGCTTTTTCCCATTCAGTAGTCTGCCTTTTTGACTTATTGACTCTCTCCTTTGCTTTACAGGAGCTTCTCAGTTTCAGAAGGTCCCATTTATTTATTGTTTCTGTCTGTGTCAGTGTTACTGGTGTTATATTTAGAAAGCAGTCTCCTGTGCCCAAACATTGAAGGCTACTTTCCACTTTCTCTCCTATAAGGTTCAGTGTAGTGAGAATTATATTGAGGATTTAATCCATTTGAACTTGAGTTTTGTCCATGGGGATATAAGTGGATCTATTTGTATTCTTCTACATGTTGATGTCCAGTTATGCCAGTACTATTTGTTGAAGATTCTTTGTTTTTTCCACGTTATAATTTTAGCTCCATTGTCAAAAATCATATATGTATGTGGATTACTAACCAGGTCTTCAGTTTGAATCTATTGTATAGGAATGTTTTGGCTATCCTGTTTTTTTTTTTTTTATTTTTCCTTATGTAGTTGAGTGTTGTTCTTTCAAGGTCTGTGAAGAATTGTGTTGGGATTTTGATGGGGATTGCACTGAATCTATAGATTGCTTTTGGTGGGATTGCCATGTTATTATGTTGATCCTACTTCTCCAAGAGGATGGGAGAGCTTCCATTTTCTGATATCTTCTTCAGCTTCTTTCTTCAAAAACTTAAAGTTCTTGTCAAACAGATTTTTCACTTCTTTGGTTAGTGTTACCCCAAGATATTCTAATTTCTTTTTCAGTTTCTTTATCATTTATATGTAGGAGTGATACTGATTTTTTTTTTTTTACTTGACCTCCTATCTTGCCACTTTACTGAAGGCATTTATCAACTGTAGAAGTTCCCAGGTGATGTGGGATTCACCTCTGTATGCTGTGAATACCAGTGGTTAATAAGGAAACTCTCTTGAACCTGACAGGGAATAGAGATAGGCAGGGAAAACTAAACTGAATGCTAGGAGAAAGGATGCTGAGTCAGGAGAAGTCATGTAGTCCCCACTAGAGACAGATGCCTAATACAACTTTACCTAGTAATCCACAGCCAAGTGGCAATACACAGATTAATAGAGATAGCTTAGTTTAGGATATGAGCTAGCCAGAAATACACTTAGGCTTTTGGCCAAACAGTATTGTAAATAATATGGTTTCTGTGTGATTATTTTGGGACTGAGTAGCCGGAGAGCCAGGAAACAAATGAGCAGCTTTTTAATAACAGATTGGCACCAACATGGCCAACTATAATCCACATAAAACCTGAGAGGGCTTGGGAAGGAATTCTAGACACTAAAAAAAAAAAAAAAACAAAGTTTAGTCACTTTTTTATTTTGTATGGTTGCATGTAGCAGCTCCCTTAAGAGAGGTTTTCTTGGTTCAACAGTAAAAGAAAAAAAGCTGTGTGGTTTTCAAATGCCAGCTTTCTGGGCCATGCTGCCAGAATGAATTGGCTCTTTCAGGAGGCCAAAGATTTAAATGGAGTTTGTGAGCAGTGTATTACAAACTGCTTAATGGTGAGATATAGACCCACTGCATATTTAGATCTGGGGCAGTGTGCATGACTTGCAGAGACAATGAACATGTATCTGCCATATTTGACTGGGTGGAGCCAAAAGGTAAAGCAGCATTGGCCCTAGTAACACCACAGATTACCATTTTAAAAGCTCTCTAGGACAGAAAAGGATTTCAGGTACACAAGGACAGATTCAGACATAAAAGACTTCTAAACAAGATAAAATGTGTTCAAAAAATATACGTCTGCTTTGGAGAGAGAAGAAAAAGAATATAAAAAGTTATAAAAATAAGTAAATTGCTTTAAAATAATAAAACAAAGTCTTTAAAGAGACAGAGTACAGACAGCCATAGATTAGTAGAGTAAAGATAATAAAACAAATATTGAAAAGTAATAGAGTAAATTAAGTCACTTAAAAATGGAATATACACAGAAAGTCTGGTATGTATACTATTGTGTTTTCATTTATTTTTAGACTGCAGAGAGACATTTGATTTTAGGGACTGCTAAACTAAGCCAACATGAATATTTTGAAGGTACCTTGAATTCAAAATATGGGTCTAAGGATATCTTGCTTTGGAAAAGAGGTTCTTCTATTCTTCTGGAGTAGAATAATCACATCTTTCTGTTGCATGACCACTGGATTCTGGGGTTACCATGTTGCTTTTTTAAGTTGTTAAATGAATGTTTGCATTTGCGCCTACCCATTTCTTCCTTCAACTGGTGCTGGCAGTGTCTTTGCCTCTTGGTCCAATTCTTGAAGCTACTGTCTCTGTCTTTGGGAGATGTTACAGCCTGTGCTTCAGAGTTCCTCTCCACTTTAAAATTTTTTAACAGATAGTACATGCATGGCAAACAGCATTTGCTCAGTAAATAAATTATTAGTTAATTCTGGTTATGTTACCAAAAAGGAACAAACACAAACACACTATATATTCTTTTTATTATTTGCAGTGTATTGACAAAAATAAAAACAAAATAAAGAACTGATCAACAAATTTACCATTCAATGAAGAACTCTATTTTCAGGAAACTTTGCAGAATATGAGTCAGAAAGAGTGTAAGACCCAAAAATATGGAGAATACAATGAACTCAAAGAACAAAGCAGGATCATCTATAAAAGCAGAGACTAATGAAACATGCATGGATATTGCACAAGTCTAAGCTAGATGGGGCCCTAGCATGGAAATAAGTGGACTTATGCCCCTGTTCCAAACAAAGAAGCTATGTCCAATTAATAACCACTTGAAAATTAAATATTAATTTTCTCCAAGTGTGTCTCAGTAGAGAAACAAGACTCTCTTGAAGGTAATCTGCATGCCCAGCGGTGACCAACAGAAAGTGAACTCAATATCATCAATGGAGGATTTTTCATCCCAGAGTGTTGTCAGGTTGTTGTTTGGTTTTTGTTTGTTTGGGGGCTTACAAGGTATTTTTATATATATCATGGCTTCTGGTTTTGAGGTTTTTTTTAATTTATTTATTTATTAAGGATTTCTGCCTCTTCCCCCCCACCGCCTCCCATTTCCCTCCCCTTCCCCGTTCAAGTCCCCCTCCCTCGTCAGCTCGAAGAGCAATCAGGGTTTCCTGACCTGTGGAAAGCCCAAGGGCCGCCTACCTCCATCCAGGTCTAGTAAGGTGAGCATCCAAACTGCCTTGGCTCCCCCAAAGCCAGTATGTCCAAGTAGGATCAAAAACCCAAGGGATTTCTGTGCCTCTATGTGTGTAAATGTGTGTGTGTCCACATCCTTGGTGTTTCTTGTGCTTTCCTTTGGCTCCTCTTTTGGTTTTGTTATTTCATCCTATTCTAATTTTCTTGCTTTTTATTTATCTCATTCTCCTTTATTACTTTTACATAGATACTGTTTGATTTCTACCTGGATGTCCAGAGTATATATGTGCATAGTAGAGGAAGTGAGGAGGGTTTGAGAGGAGTAGAGAGAGGGGTGAAACATGATAATAGTGTATTATATAAAAATCTATTTTTAATAATAAATAAGCTGGTAAGTCAGTATACTTTAGTCTGTCTTTTCCCTGTGAGTAAGCATCTTAGGACAGCAGATTCATATGGTGTTCCTAGCTTTTCTAAAGGAAAACGAAATTTTTTGGCTAACTCATAATTAACAGAATATATACATATATGTATATATGTGTGTGTATATATTATATGAAATACACATATAGTCACACTTTGCTTCTCTTACATTTAATCAGGTATTAGCAACTACATTTCAATTAATATTAAATAATAGAATAAAAATTTGGTTCTGTAGTGAATGTATGTGTTCTAAGATATATTTTCTTAAATTATGGTATAGTCTAGAAATATAATTAGATAAGAACAAATATCCTTAACCAGCCTGAAAACAAATAACTGTAAATTGGCAAGGAAAACAACATAATTTCACAGTAAAATTTTACCCAATTAGCAAAGACACTAGGACTCATATACAATTAGATTATTTTAGAAATTTTATTGTTTCCATTTCTTGTTAATATGTAAAACCCCAACATGTTCTGACCATGCAAAATGTGCAATGAAGAAACCATGATTTGCAATGGCTGTGTAACCTGAACTGTATCTTAAAATTCCATTTTTTCAACTTTTATTTTTCTTGTCATTGTACAAGGCCACTATATTAAAATAAATACACTCACAGAAGCATTTGAGTAACTACTTAAAAATGGGAGTAAGAGAAAAGCCAATGTTTTGCTTAGTGTTCCTGACCTTGCAGTGATGAAGAAATAACCCAGTCATTGAAACATGGATAAAGCAAAATGTAGAGTCTTTTGCCAATTATGAACAAGCCTTTGGATGAAGAGGGGATTGCATCTATGACAATTACTTAAGGACATTTGCCACATGGCCTCAGGTCTTGGCTGATAGAGATGCCTGAAAGAAAATGATTACATTTCTCTATTCATTTTTCTTTATAATCCAAACTTCAACACAGCCCATTAGAGCTCACAAAGTTAGCTGCATAAAAAGAAAGATGAAATGAAAACTTTTATGGTGAAATGGAATAAGGATCTTGAAGTGGCTAGAACAGTATTGTATATTATGATAATAGGAACTTGTCATAATAATAATATTTTATAATGTGATATTTGTTGCTCTTGTGTATAGAATTAAGATCATATCCTCATTTTGAAATTTTTATCTTTTTATTATATTTAATAAATTATTATTTTATTGTTGTATGAGACAGGACATCACATTTTTTAGTAGGTTGGCATATAAATTCCTGTTACATGAGGAGGGGGCCCCTTGTTTGTCCCAGCCACCTCCCTACCTTCACCTGAAATAACTACACAGAAACTGTATTAATTAAAACACTGCTTGACCATTAGCTCTAACTTCTTCTTGGCTAACTCTTACATCTTGATTTAGCTCATTTCTATTAATCTATGTATCTCCACGTGGCTGTAGTTTACTGGCAAGATTCTCACCGGTGTCTATCTGAGGTAGAGGATCCATGGCTTCTCTGACTCTGCCATTCTTCCTCCCAGCATTCAGTTCTGTTTTCTCTGCCTACCTAAGTTCTGCCCCATCAACTAGGCCAAGTCAGTTTCTTTATTCATTAACCAATGAAAGCAGCACACAAACAGAAGGAACTCTAAAACCAAACTACCACACAATTTATACTGAGCTCAGACTCATGACAATTCCCTTGCCTCTGCCTCCCAAATTCTGGGATTTGATGTAGTTTTCTACCATTCAAAAGATTCATAGCAAAATAAAATATTTTAGATTATTTGACAAATTACTTCATCTTGCAACTTTAATTTGATTAAGTAATAACTATCATTCAGCAATTTTACATTAATTGCAGACTTCTCTGAGAAATAGTTTGTAATATATGTTATTAGTGAAATTATACAGAAGTTAAGAAGTCCATATAATTTACAATCTATCTTTTGGTGTGTGTTTCATCTGTGAAAGTACTACAGGATAGGCAAAACATATTTTTTTAAACTAAATCTTCATTTACAAAGTCATTTGCAAGAACAACTTTTGTATTAGTCTTCTATCATGCATGGTCTTAAAACATATTTGCTGTGGTTTAAAAGAAACATTTCATAATAGTTTATAGAGTTTGCTCCTTTGTTATCAATAAGCTACTCCATTTCATGAACTGTCTGGTCTGAACAGATACAAATGAGAAATATTTTTTCCCTTGTCCTTGAAACTTCTTCAATTGTGTATATTGTCTCTAATTAATATGCATTAGCTTTACCTTTTTTGTCCTAGTGAAAGTTATCTAGGTAGGAAAAGCAAACATTTCAATATTGTTTGCATTCAAATCAATTTAATGATGCTAAATAATAGGCAGTTTAGTATTTACTATCTAAATAATTGAGATGTTTTCTTCAAAAGGTGTGTCAGTTATGATTTTGAAAGTTAGGAAAGAGAACAATAAAATGACAAATGTATTCTACTCTTAGTCATTTCCTTGTTATAAAGGTTGGACTTCAATCACTGAGCAGAGTGAATGCTTTGTGCCGCAGATTTTCATATTCATGGAAAACTGCCTTTTTCTTTCTGGAGGCAAATCTGCTGAATACACTATTTTCTACACATTTCATTGAATATTTGAATCAAAACAGTGTCATGATCATGAGTACTTTGATAACAGCTAAAATACTAAATGTATTAAGAATATCAACATTGTGACAAAAAAGAGTGATTCATTTTGTACGATTCACAGTTTCTCTTTTCACCCACAGAGCATATTTTATCAAGCTTCAAGTTTCACAAGTGGCCAGCGATCTCTGGGTTCCACTACCTTCGAGAACAGTGTCTTTCAGTTCAGCTGTACTTGTTTAGAAAACCCATACTGTCATTTCCAAGTCATAGGTGATTTGATATAGGGTCTACAAACTCAATCGTGTTCATGAAGACTTTAGAGACTGACACATTCAATAGTAAAATGATGGCTTTTGGAGATAAAACCTTCAAGATAATTGCATTTAGTTGAAATCACGAGGTTGGAAGACTTATTTACAATGGAATCATTATCAGCTGTTTCGGAAAGAAAAAGCAAGAAGGATATCACTACTCTGTTTCCCAGAGAGGCTTCACTAGAATCCTAGCATATTGATACCTTCAGAAATGTGAGAAACAAATCTGTGTTTCAGGCCACCCATTTCTTAGTGTATTTTTGTGATGGTTCAAGGTTAAACACACACACACACACACACACACACACACACACACATAATGTGAGGCAGAACTAAAACTAAGAAAAATGGCTTGTCTAATGTCACAGAACAATAAGAATTGAAGTTGATTGACTCCAATCATGAAGCATTCAAAACATTCATTATTAGTCATGCTTGATATCAAGATTATAGTTATACCAGAAAACAAATGTGAGGTTTTCCAAAAATTGTGTAAGAACTAAATATGCATATTTAATAGAAACCAAGTTGATCCTATGAAAAATCTACAGCATTCCTCAGTACCTGTTTTACATTATTTTTAATGAACTATTTTACATTCACTTGTGAATTGGCTGAATTTGTTTTGTTTTTTTTTCTTTTTGCTTAAAAGTCAAGCAATTTTCTAAAGCTATCACAGTGTGACTCTGATTCCCTTATTTAATTGCCATATAAAACAAAATGACATGTTTGCCTGCAAAGAAGGTGAGTTCTTTATTTCGTAAATATTTTCTGTTTTATATTTTTATATGCAGTTTTTTGTTTTTATTTTCCTCTCATATATCAAACACAATTACAGTTCCTCTCACTACCATCCCCCAATCTCTCCCTCCTAATTACCTTTCCCCAAGATCCACACCACTTTCCTCAAAATAGAGTAGGCCTCATGTAAGAATTACCCAATAAGAAACTAGAGCTAATGGGCCAAGCAGTGATTTAATTAATACAGTTTCTGTGTGATTATTTCGGGGCTAAGCTAGCCGGGCAGCCTGGATGAAGAACAGGCCCGGCTCTTCTTGCAACAGCCTTGCAGGGACCTCAACCAAAAAGGGCATAAGAAGCTACAATAAGATCAGACTCATACCATTGCATGAAGGCTGGATGAAACAATCCAGTAGGAGCAGAAAAAAATCAAACAGAAAAACAGTCAGAGATATGCCTCTCCATTTCCCAGTGTTAGGAATCCCACACGAATACCAAGTTACTCAGACTTAACATACATGCAGAGGACCTAGGTCATACTCTTAAGGGCTCCCTGAATGCTGCAAGCCTGCATGAGTGACAGTCAGTTGATACATGGACTTGCTCTCCTGGTGTCCTTGAACCCTCTGGTTCCTCACATCCTTCTTCCCAATTCTCTACCGGGCTCACAGAGATCTGCCTAATGTTTGGCTGTGGGACTCTTCAACAGCTCCCATCGGATGCTGGATGAAGTCTCTCTGGTCTCTTTTGAAAAGGCTTCTGTTAGGCTCTGGTCCCAGAACAGTCTGCAGGCAGGACAGGTTTTGTTGCTGGGTTGGTATCCCAATCCCTCTACTTGAGTCAGTGTCTGGTTCCAGAAGATGGCCATTTCGGGCTCCATGGTCCCCATTACTAGGAGTTATTCTGGTGTGACTCTCAATGATTACATGAAGTTTCCATTGTAATATGTTTATCATGCCTCCAAGCCCCGCTGAATTCCAGTCATTTCTCCTAATACTTTTTTCTTTCCTTTTAACTTGATCCCTCTTTTTCCCTACTGCATCTGTCCTTGGTCCATCCAGGGGAATCTAATCTATTTCCCTTTCCCAGGGAGATCATTGCACCAACCCACTTAAGCCCTCCTTGTTTTTTTGCCTTTCTGAGTCTGTCGACCTTGGATTGAAAATCTTCTATGGACAGCTAATATCCACTTATAATTGAATACATACGTACTATTTGTCTTTGTATTTCTGATCTCACTCAGGATTATTTTTCTAGTTTTATTTAATTGACTGCGAATTTCGTGATCCCACTGTTCTTAACAGCTGAGTAATACTGCATTGTGCAAATGTACCACATTTTCTTTATCCATTATTCAATTGAGGACTATCTAGCTTCTTCCAGTTTCTGGCTATTATGAATAAGGCTGACATGAACATAGTTAAAGAAGTGTCCTTGTGATAGGATACATGCATAGGAGTGGTATTTCTAGAGGTAGATGAATTCCCAACTTACTGAGAGACTTCCATGCTGATCGCCAAAGCTGCTGTGCAGTTTTGCACTCCCACAAGCAATGCAGGAATATTTCCCTCGATCCTTATCCTCTCCCACATGAGCTGTCACTTGTGGTTTAGATCTTCGTCCCTCGAAAGGTGCAAGATGGAATCTAAGAGTCTTTGGATTTACCATTTTCCTGATGACTAAGAATGCTTAATATTTGTTTAAGCATTTCTTTCCCATTGGAGATTCTTCTTTTAGAGTTTCCTATTTATATCTGTATCCCATTTTTAATTGGATTATTTAGTTTGTAGAGCTCTAGTTTCTTTATGTGATTATGTATTTTAGGTATTAACCCATTGTCAGCTGTGGAGTTTGTGAAAATCTTTTCCCATTCTGTGAGGTGTCATTTTGTCCTATTGACCATATATTGCTGTATAGAAGCTTTCAGTTACACCAAGTCCCGTTTTTTTTAATTGTTGTAGTTAGTTCCTGTCTTCTGTTCAGGTAGTTGTCTTTTGCACAGATATGTTCAAGGCTATTCACCACTTTGTCTTTTATCAGGGTTCTACTTAGTTTTGTGCAGGGTGATAGATATGAGTCTATTTGCATTCTTCTACAATAGAAGCCTCCATTTAGATCATCACCACTTGTTGAAGATATTTTTTTGTATATTTTTGATTTTTTTATGGAAAAAATCAAGTACCATACTTGTGTGGATTTACTATTTGATTCCATTAATACCCTTGTCTGTTGTTACATAAATCCATGCAGTCTTAATTACTATAGTTCTATATCACAGCTTGAAATCAAGGATGATAATAGTTTTCTTCCTCTTCCTTTATAGGCATGTCCTTTCTGTTAGAAAAAAAATTTCCTATAATTTTGGTAAATATATATTCCAGGTTTTGAGCTGAGATTCTTCTCCTTCTTTTCATAGTTTCCAATATTTCCTGAATGATTAGTGTTAGGAATTTTTAAAATTTATCATTTTCATTGACCAATGGAATCTGTTTCAACTATCACAGCATGAACCCCAAAGATTCTGTCTTCCACATCTTTTATTTCTTTGGTGATTCTTGTGTCTGTAGCTCCTGTTTACTTACCTGGGTTTTCCATTTTCATAATTCCCCCAGTTTATGTTTTCTTTATTGATTTTATTTTGATTTCCAGTTCCTCTACAGTTCAGGTCTTGTACGGTACTCCTTCCTTTGGCTTTTATAACATTCTTTAAGGGATCTATTGATTCCCTTCAATTTTTTGTGTCTCTTTTTCTAGATTTGCCTAATGATTTATTTTTTTCATTTTCTCTTTTAGGACCTCTATCATTTTTATAAAGTTGGTTTAAAGGTAGTTTTCTTATATTTCAGTTGCATTGCAATATTCAGGTCTTGTTGTAGAATATCTGGATTCTGGTTGTGCCATATTTCTCTGACTGTTGTTGGTTGTGTTCTTATAGTGGCTTTTAGACATCTGGGTTTGCTATGGTTATTGGTCTAGGTGCTGACTTCTGAGTTTGTCTTTGTAGCATGGCTGGCTTTTTCCTTGGTTTATGTTTTCTCTTTGTTCTTCTTGTCTGTGTGGTCTGGATTTTGGCCTCTGATCCAGTAGAGAGTCATTGTCTAAGTCGGAAGTCAGTCTTCTGATATATTACATTGACCTTTGGAGAAGCATGGTGCTTTGCTTGAATTGAGCAGGGTAGGATACAGCGATAAGGAAAGGAGTAGAGATTGGAGGCACTGAGTGGGTGGAGAAAGTCTGCTGGAGGATTGTCTATCTGTATTTCTGGCAGGTGTGGACTCTGATCCAGCAGAGAGTCTCTGCTTGAGTTCCCCTCTCTGTTTTTACTGGCTTGCTTGGCCTCCACCTGTTATTGAAGCTGGTGTGACCTGCAACCATTCTTTTAGCAACTGGCTGATGTGCTCCTGAACAGAGGAAATCTGCGCAGGTTGGGGCTAAGGGCACATAAGAAGGAAGGGAGGGTGGTGTGCCCAGACTGGGGCATGCAGTAGAATTGATCTTTAGAAATTAAATCCAGATATTGGGCAATTCATCTGGCAGGTGCATCACTCACCTATTCTTCTGACTGGCACGGCCTGCACCTAAGCAGCATAAGCTTCCTGGAGTTGGGGCTCTGTATAATAATTTTAACATTTTATTTTCTTATGTTCTTGATACTTCAAATTATTTCAACTATTTCAAATATTCTAGACAATAAAACTAATCCCTCTTAACATTATATGAATCTCAATTCAAGTTCTAATTCTAATGATAATGCTAATTCATGAAAATTGAAATATTTCTGTTTTTCTTTTGAATTTTCTGTCTTAATCGTCAAGAAAGATCTTCATTTTACTCACTACATCAATTTTTTTTTTGTTTTACATACCGACTCTGTACCAAATAACGTTTAAAACATTAAATTAAGGAGCTGAAGATAAGACTCAGCAGTTAAGAGCACTCACTGACTGCTCTTTCAGAGGACCTGGGTTCATTTCCCAACAGCCACATGACAGCTCACAATTGCCTAACTCCAGTTCCAGGGGACCTGATACCCTCACACAGACATTCATGTAGGTGGAACTCCAATGTATATAAAGTCAAAACTAACCTATTAAAAATTAAATACATTCTCCATATTTTATTTCATTAAAATATTTCCTTATTTTGAAGATATTTAGTATTATAAATTTCAACCAATTTATATATTTTTTATTGTTTCAGATGATCAACTGTTTCATAGTGATTTACAGTTTTATTTTACTTATTAATTATTAATGTTAGGAGCATTGGTTTTGCCTGCATGTATGTGTGTGCACAACTGGCACTGCATTTGGGTGCCAGAAGAACATATAGGATTCCCTTGTACTGGTCCATGTCAGTTCTGAGACTAGAACCGCGGTCTTTTGGAAAAGAAACCAGTGTTCTTATCTTCTCAGGCCCAAGGTTTCTTTGATTTTTCCCAGGAATGCAAGGAAAAATTATTATTTACCTTCTATTTTCCTAATTCTATTTTTTTCGCAGAAGCATTTTTAAAGGCTTTTCTAACTTGTAAGTGAATGATCTTAGAACCCACATTATTTGTGCTTTGCTTTTTTAAAACTTTGTATAACAATATGCTTACTGAAGAAATATTTTCTCCAAGAGCCAAGAAATGTTACTCTGATTTGGATTCTTTCCAATTCCGATTCGCTGAAGTTCGGCATGTCCTTAAGCCTGTAGGCTGATTGTCAGGTAAGAAAATAATAGTTTGCTTCAAATGTAGTTAAGAAGAAATTGGACTAAGATACTGCAATAGTAAACCAAGAAATGGAATTTTACTTGTATAACGATCGCCTTCCCACCCTTATTTTGAACCACATTGAACAGCTCGCCGTTTCCGTGAAGTGTTGGACTCTTTAGCGATGCAGTCTCTGTATACTTAACTCTCATAGTTAAAGTGATCTTGCCATCTTTCCACAGACACTTACCTCCCACTCATCATTTAAAGGTAATTTTAAGCGCGAGTTTTTGCTACAATTGTTCTGTAATGTCTCTGTCTCAGGCAGAAGAGTCTTATCTCAAATTCCATGGCAACTTGTATGTGCTGTGAGATACTGCCCTGTAAAGGCACTTTTGTCTTTTATATGTTTTTCAGTATACCATATCTGCTTTGCTCCATGCTTCAGATTTCCCATTAACACCGAACTAATGTGCTTATAATGTTCTGCTAAATATTTTAGAAATTTAAATTTCTAAATTTAAATGCCTTGAATTTATCCAGTCCTTAACTTTTCAATAACATGTGTGTGGCATCTCCATACTTGCAAACATCCTATGTATCTTGACAAACATTCCAGGTGTTCCTCTTGTTGCTAGGATGACATACTGAGAGACCTTGCAAACTGTTTTTTTTTTCCTGTAAAAAACACTCAAACAAATTTCAGCTCAAAAGGAGGAGAATTCTATACAAGCTGCTAAGAAAACACGCTCACAAAGAGTTGTCCTGCTGAATATCAGAAACCAAGTTATACATGCTATTTCTTTTTTTGTGGATGCACAGTTACAACAATACTTAAAGATAAATGGGTCTAGTGAGATTATATCCAATAGGAAAAGAAAAGTAGCATCAATCAGCAGCCAACCAAGTCTGACAGCTCTCTAAATACTCTCCTTATAGTATTGGAAATAAGGACTCTCCATGGAGATATAAGGTAATCTGCAATAGTTTATGAAAGTTTCTCTTCTTGTCTTCTTGATACTAATCAAAACATATTTTAAGTATTTATCTATTATCTGTCTATCTACCTGTCATCATACATCTATTCATCTATCTAAATTGTTCTAATTCCCTAATTTCATAATATGATTATCTATGCATTGTAAATTATTTATTATGTCCTAAAATTATATGATCTTTAGTCTTTTGTAAAAATTGGGATAAAGGAAGGTTGGATAGGGGAGCACGGAAGCACAATTCTTAGTTAAGGGAGCCACCTTAGGATTGGCAAGAGACTTGAACCTAGAGTGGCTCCCAGGAGCCCAAGGCGATGTCCCCAGTTAGTTCCTTGGGCAGCTGAGGATAGGGAACCTGTAATGAGCCTATCCTATAGCAATACTGACGAATATCTTGCATATCACCATAGAACCTTCATCTGGTGATGGATGGAGATAGAGACAGAGACCCACACTGGAGCACTGGACTGAGCTCTCAAGGTCCCAATGAGGAGCAGAAGGAGGGAGAACATGAGCAAAGAAGTCGGGACCACAAGGGGTGCACCCACCCACTGAGACAGTGGGGCTGATCTATTGGGAGCTCACCAAGGCCAGCTGGACTGTGACTGAAAATGCATGGGATAAAACCGGACTCTCTGAACATGGCGAACAATTAGGGCTGATGAGAAGCCAAGGACAATGGCAAGGGGTTTTGATCCTACTTAATGTTCTGGCTTTGTGGGAGCCTAGCCAGTTTGGATGTTCACCTTCCAAGATATGGACGGAGGGGGAGGACCTAAGACTTACCACAGGGCAGGGCACCCTGACTGCTCTTTGGACTGGAGAGGGAGGGCGAGAGGAGTGCGGGGACGGGAGAAGGGTGGGAGGAGGGGGAGGGAAATGGGAGGCTGGGAGGAGGCGGAAACTTTTTTTTCTTCCTTTTCTCAATAAAAAAATTAAAGCACATTATCAAAACAAATTTAAAATGTAGAAACAAATATGTGGATGATAATCACTAAGTAGAAAAATATCATAGATACATCATAGTTGTTTTTGCTAAAACTTTCATTTATCCCAATTGCACTAAAGTTATTTTTGGTTCTTTCCTCCACCAAACTCTAGGGAAAGGTGGAGATTTCTTACTTCTTGTCCAAGAACAAAATAAAGCTAGCTTGCTGAAACCTGATTATACCTATTTTCATCTTTTTATACAAGCATCATCTGGTAGCATTTGGGGGGATTTTAATTAGCTAAAGAAATTTTATGAGTTCACTGTCAGGACCTAGACAGAGAATATCTTATATTTCAAACAATTAGAATTGTGCCATTACAACCTACTGCCTTAGTAGTAGATAGTTGTATAGTTGTTATAAAAAATTAAATTAGGTAGTTTCTCTCTTGTTCTTCATTTTAATCCTTATATAGTTTCTTTTGTATAAGTTGTATTTATTAATATTTTAAATATTGTTTAGGTTTAAAAATGTTATTTCATGTGTATAGATATTTTATCTTTATGGATTATGTATATTTCAGTTTGTGCTTCATTTAGCTATAAAACCACCCAAACAAAGTGCTTGCTTTTTGCCCATGGAGAACAGAGGAAAGGGTCAGGCTCTTTGGAACAGGATTTATGGGTGGTATTAGTTAACGAGTGTGTGTGTGTGTGTGTGTGTGTGTGTGTGTGTGTGTGTGTTAGGAACCACATGAATGGCTTCTGTAAAAACAGAAAGTAGTCTTAACTCCTGAGCCATTTCTCTAGCCAATAATTCTTTTTATATGAGAAGTAGCTGATCAACTGACATTGTTAATCTTTGTTATCTAAAACTATAAATGCTGTTTTATACTTTTATAATCTTTGTGTCTATGTATACTCTTAGTAATTGTTCTATTTCTATAAAGAAAAACCACAACCATGGCAACTTTTATAAGGGGAAACATTTATTTAGGGGTTGCTTACAGTTCAGAGGTCTAGTCCATTGCCCTCATGGTGGGAAGAAGACATGCTGTTAGAGAGGAACTGAGAGTTCTACGTCTGGATCCTAAGGTAAAGTGAGAGACTCTGGACTTAAGTTGAGCACTTGAATCTCCAAAGCACACCCCAAGGAACTACTCCCTTCAGTAAGGTCACACATACTCTAATAAGGCCACACGAGTCTATAGGGGCCGTTCTTATTCAGACCACCACATACTCCATATAAAAGGAAATTAAATTCATGAGAAGCTAGAGAAACAGTTTAGGGAAGTTTAACTTATAAATTAAATACTGGTATACTTAAAGTTACCAGTGATTTTCTAAGTAGTAGATTATCTAATTAATATAAATTTTTTTGGACAATTTTAATTCAAAAGAATCTCCATGGTAAATTCATGTGTGTAACTGTATACATGTGTGCATGCTATCTATTTAGTTCAAAGACCAAGGTTTTTCTGAATTAATTCATTGAGTAAAAAATACAAAGTGAATCATAGTTTTATCTTTGATCATAAAATGTAGCTATTTTTAAATTGTAGTAGCTGATTTGTACTTCAATGGGAATTTTCATGCTCTAGAAATTGCTAATTGCCTCTAGTCAACTTCGCGTTTTATCACAGCCATGCGACATGATATGGTTGTTACATTCTCAAATTTGTAGTTTATAAAATAAGATAACAACATAGAATAAAGAAAAATCTAATTTACTTTGGTGTATATTTGTTGTCATGGAACTTAGATTAAATGCACACATTGGAAACTTATTTATTTATTTATTTATTTATTTTTATTTATTATGTATACAATATTCTGTCTGTGTGTATACCTGCAGGCCAGAAGAGGGCACCAAACCTCATTACAGATGGTTGTGAGCCACCATGTGGTTGCTGGGAATTGAACTCAGGACCTTTGGAAGAGCAGGCAATGCTCTTAACCTCTGAGCCATCTCTCCAGCCCCCGGAAATTTATTTTCTTGATCACCTACAATGTGTTTAATTTTATAAAATTGAATGGACAATTTCACCTTGTATTGGATTGTATGAAGATTTGTAAGCACATTGCACAATACAGTGCAGTCTGTGACAGAGTATCATATTTTAGTTCTATTTCATCAGAGGCAGAAAATATATTCAACAAATGTTGAGGAACAAAGACTAAACATACATTTGGATACCAAGTCCCTGCATGACCATATGTACTACAGACTTCCTGAATCATGAAAGCATGGCAGTTGTCTGACTGTATAAGTGTTGAGTATTCATAAATTATCTATGTATGCTTATGTATCACTCTTGCCTCAAATTTAGATAAAAACTTACAAATGTTAATGATACATTTTGAAGAAAGTTTTTTTGCAAGTATCATTTTATATTTTCTCTATGATCATGTCAATGTGTAATTAAATGGTAGAAAAATATGAGGTATATTATTTCAAATTTTTCAATAGGATTTTTCAAAAGGTATCATCTGCTTAGCTGATGAATTAGTGATAACGGCATTCCTACAACTATTACTCATAGTTCTCACTCTTTCCCAGAATAAGTCAGGTGTGATGCTATAGCAAGATCATGCATTCTGGAGGTAGAACATTTAAATATCCCTCAGATGTTGCCAGGAAACATATTGAACATTAAGAATTTAGTACTAAAGTAGTTTAAAGAAGATTTCTTTCTATTTTTCTCTCTTAGAGCAAAAGTTTGCAGCAGATTTAGATTAGAAATGCTGAAAGTTACCAATTTTAATTCTCAATATACTGATTTCCCCCAAGAATTTTATTTCTAGATGCATGCATACAAATGCTGTCTCTGTTAGAGGTTTCAAAACAAACTTAACATGCATTTTTGAAATTAATATTTTTGATTAATATGTATTGCCTAAAAGAGAATAATATGAATATAAAAGGGATAGAAATCTTTAAAAATTTCCAATAAATTTATTTAACTCAGCTCTTGTATTGTGTAAAGGAGGACCACTGAACACTGGGTAAAAATATGTCTGACATTGTTTTCATGTTAGCTCCTGAATTTAGCATTGGACTTGTCACTACCAGCTTGACCTTTCATAGTTTTTATTTATAAATGTGAAAAAAATATTCACAATGTGCATCAGACATTATTTATTTGACTAGAAGTCTTTGACATAGAAAAAGAAGCTATTAGATTGAAGTTTCATAAATATTTTTGTTTATGAAGTCAATTCCATGTATTCATTCATAATGGTAGCTAGTTATTATTAGGGTACTCTGACTTATTTAATTGAGAATGTTGCTCTTTCTCAAAGCAAGAATGATGATCTAACTCATTATACATCTCATTCTAGGGAAGAGAAATTAAAGTACACATGTCATCAGTCATATTTATTAAAATAATTTTCTACAGGTAGGACAGCTATACAGCAAGTCTATATTCCGTGACTTATTAGTACAAATGGTTCAAAAATCATCCATTATTATTCACATATGCCTGAAATAATGGTAAGAACAAGTAGATGGCAACTTTGAACTTATTTTTTTCACAGTTGAATTTGTTGGCATAGTAATTCTTCTGTGTACTTATGTATATTTTAATTCCTGAGTATTGTGGGTAAGAGAGGCGTCATGAAGATTTGACTACAAGCACTTTAAAATTCCTCTATATAAAACAAATGTCACTTTATATCATAACTCTATAGTCATAAATATCATCAGATATTTTATTAAATACATGATATATGGCACCAATTATACTCGCTTGGTTATCTACCTCTTCATATATCTGTCCTGATGGGTTCAGGTAGGCTTCATTCACAGCTCTGGGATGTAGTAGGAACAATTGGGAGACAACACTCACATGAAACGATCCTCAATGCAAGTATATTCATGGACATCCTCATGATCTTTCCAGAAGTCAATTCACCCTCATTCATGTTGACTCAGAACTGTAAAAGTACAAGAGAAATTACTACTGTATTTTATCTAAGCAGCAACATGGCCATTGGCACTTTATGTTCAGTTTTGCAATAGATAGATAAGGAAATTTGCCTGTCTCTGGGGCAGTTTATGACCAAATTCAACGCACTTCATCGCTATAATCACTTTGCTAATATCATTTTCTCAATTATTCTGTATTAATTCATGCTTCATCAGAGAATTAAACAGTGTGTGTGAGAGAGAGATATGATAGGTGATAGATATATAGATGGATGGATAGATGATAGATAGATAGATAGATAGATAGATAGATAGATAGATAGATAGATAGATAGATAATAGATAAACTGCTATATGCATAGATAGATGAAAAGTAGCTTATAGAAATTGGCTCTTTCAATTGACATGACTGAAAAAGTTCATATCTGCTGCTTGCAAGATAGGGAACCAGCAAAACTGAGGGAATAATTCAATTTGTGTTTAAGTGTCTGAGAATCAGAGAAAGGGCATTTGTTTGTCCTAGTCCAGTTTCAAAGATAAGCACTTGAGATGCAATGGAGGTCCCAACAAAATAAGATGTAAGAGTCTAAAGTCAACTGAGTATTAATGTCCCAGTTTGTGAAAACGTTTCCCAACTGGTTTGATCCAAACAAACCATCCGTTGAAGCATTAAGTGATGGTTAAGGTTTAGTAGGCTAAAATATTCTTAAAGTTTTTCAGTAATGAATATGGGAGAGATTGAGGCCCAGGCATGGGAGGTACATGGCAGGGTGAAGATGAAGAGGAGTGATGTAACTATAGTTTAATCTAATAAAAATACCAAATAAAAATGTAAGTATTCTATACACTTCTTCAAAAACATTTCCTGAAGATAATGCATTTATAGGAAGTGTAAATCCCTGATACCTTAATTAAAGTAATTATTCTATGCTAGGGGATGGTGGCACATACCTTTAATCCCAGTACTCGGGATGCAGAGTTAGGCTGATCTATGTGACTTCCAGGCCAACCTAGTCTACAGAGCAAGTTCCAGAACAGGCCCCAAAGCTACACAGAGAAACCTTGTCTTAAAAAACAAATAATAATAACAATACTAATATTAAACTTTATCATAACTATTTACCTCTAAGATGGTTAATCCCAGCATACCAGGAAGGTAGACACAAGTCCATGGCCAGCCTGATCTACAATAGAAAGTTTTTCTTCAGGGATATACATTAAGACCTTTTCTCAAAACATTTCTTAAATTAAACAAAAATTTATTAAATATCAAACTTTTTAAAAATCGACAATGTTTCCTTTATACTCTGAATGTTTAAGTTATCTTTGAAAACTTGGGGAGTAAGACCACAGATTTTTCATCAAATCATGTTAAACAATGGAGTCATTCAAGATTCCATTTTATTTCAGTCTTTAGCACAGAAATACCATCATACAAGGTCTGGAGTCTTACTGCAAGCTAAGCATTATTCTGAAACTTGCAATATTAAAATGTATTATATTTTATTAACTCTTTTTAGAAACTTGACCTAAATTGAGTTTCAGGAGGATGAAATTTATACATTTCTAATACTAATATCTTCCAGCCGCAGAAAATATTTGGTGAATTAATAATAATGTTTAGCACAGTATATAGCCTATGCTGACCATGGTTTCAGAGTGACAACAGATTTTAGATGTGGATTGATATATACTGTTTAACTTAGTGGAACAAGCGAAAAACTCTGCTAAATGTCACTCACTGTCCATACGAGTCCTGCAGGCACCAAGGATGAATGCTGCCTTAACAATTGCTCAGCTGTCCGTTGGGACTCTGTTTCTGGAGTCTGCTGTATTTCCCAAGATAGAGATTCTAAAGTTCATGTATTAGCAAGGGAGACATTATGTGCACCCAGCTTCTCAGAGCATTTGGTTATCTTGCACTTCTCCCGAAGTAAACAAGCCTGTGTTTGTGTTCACAGCAGCTCTATTATTCTAGCCAAGGTTCCTTTATCCCTGCCCACAATAGTCTATTAGTATGCCAGCTCTATTGCTCTGTGACTTGTGCCAAATTACTTTGCCTTGCATATGCACAATTTCCATTTTGTAAAATAAGGATGATAATAAAAACATCCGCCTCATAGGGTTGCTGTGAGAGTCAAAGTAGGCAGTGCTATCGGGTTCTCAGTACAATACACAGTATATAAAATTATTTATTATAGTTTACAAATCTTGGAGATATCTTAGTTTTCTTACACTCTACACCTATTATTGGAAGAAAAAAATCACTCTCATGTCCTTCAGAAATGCATGCTTCTTTTCACTGAGAGAAAAATTTAATAAATAGTTATGGATGTAATCTATTTTTCCAGGCTCCAAATTTCTTTCAAATTATGTCTTTATATGTCACTCAACTCCGGTTTCTAAACTTTCTGTCTCCTTGTCAAGGACATGCATGATCGTCTATAGTGTAGTGTCATAGCAGTGACTCAGAATAACACAGGTTTATTTATTTCTTTTATTTCTGGAAGTAAGAAAGGTACAATCAAAGTGATCATGAGATGGTAGTTTCAGTTCATTTTAAGAGAGAATCTATTTCTTTTTCTTTTGTGGATTCCAGGACTGCCTGCACTCTTTAACAACTGTCCTCTTCCTAGAAATTACTAATAGACTCTCTCATAGTTACAACTCATGCTTACTACTACTGATAGATCTTTCAACTTTTTTCTCAGAGATAAGCATTTAATGTAGACCAACCTAATTAATCTATCATTAGCTTTGAATTCCTGACTTGTTAATTACATCTACTAATTGGTTTAAATACATAAGACTAGGATATCAATAGATTCATTAGTCTATGAACAGTTTGGAGCTGAACACAATGCAATTTCAAAATTTTTAGTGCAGTTTTTAAGGTCCTTCATCATTGGTGTCAAATTCCTTGTTATTGTTTTGCTCTCTTTCAATGGTATTCTAATTTTACCCTTTGGCAGTTGCATTATGTGACTATATTATTAACACATCATTCATTTTAGGTGCATAATACCTTCCTCATTATTCTTATGGTTTTTTGTGTTTTATAATATTGAAATAATACTGCTCCTTTGTTGTTGTTTTTATTTCTATATTGGGTTAGTAAAGCTAGTAGGGATAGTATTTAAAATAAATGCATATTTATACATTTTCTTAGATTATTAAATTGAAGACAGAATTTTCTTAATTTCTATAGTTCTTTTCAAATTAATGATGATACCCACTTAGAAAGTACTCCTTTTTAAAGAGACTGTAAATCTACTTGCCACAGTTTGAACACAGAGCGAGGCAATAAGAGTTGAGAGGATAACCACTTAAATGTGTATTACATTTACTGATTGATTGACTCTCTCTCTCTGTCTCTGTCTCTGTCTCTGTCTCTGTCTCTCTCTCTCTCTTTGTGTGTGTGTGTGTGTCGGTGTGTGATATCACATCATGGACATCAGGCATGCTTGCAAACATACAGGTACCATAGTGTTCAGGTAAAAGATCACAGAACAACTCGTGGCTGTGTCTTGCCTCTCACCACCATCTTTGTTCTAGGAATAGAACTCAGGCCACCAGTCTTGAAGGCAAGGGCTTTTTTGTTTGTTTGTTTGTTTTTTACTTACTAACTCATATATTGATCCAACAGCTTAACTTTTTCGACTTATAAAAAAAAAAACAAAAATGTTAGTAGGATATTTTAAGAATTGCCTATAGCTGGTTTAAAGTATGTAAATGCAATGAAACATTCATATTGTTCTGTTGGATCTGTGTGGGCCAATGGATTCTTACTACACCTAGACATTTCAACTCTGAGGGGTCAAATGTTACCACCAAGACCTTGGTTTTTACAATGGTCACTTTGAAATAGACTTTTCTGTTTTTTCTTTGCCAGAAAAGCTTCCATGTTTCTCAAAGATCCAGATCTTCCAATGTGAACACCTCAAGAAATTGTGCCTGGCTCTCACCAGTATAGAAGATTAAGTCTGAATCTAACTTTTATATGAATAAGCTCTTTAGGAAAGAAGCACTCGTATTTGAAATTATTTAGAAGTATTTTTACATAGTCAGCTAATAGAGCAGTTTCAACTCTGACCTGAAAACATACATGCACATACAACTGTAGAATTTGATAAATTTCTTTATAAATTTGTCTTAAAAGGAGAAAATCAAAACTATAGTTTATGGTATAATGACATTATTCATTTTTGTGGAACAGAGCATCCAAAAAAATGTTTCTGTGTTTTGCATCAAAATGAAATATTTATTTTTTTTGTAATGGTTTAGTCAGCTGGGTAATGTTGTGAGACATACACATAAGAGAAGTATTGTACAGTAACTTATTTCCATTAAAAGACAATAAAATTGTTTAGTATAGTAATATATAGTTCATTAGATTAGAAACAGAATTTTGACACATTCTCTTCTCTGTTACCAATGAAATTGCTTCACCATGGTTTCCAAGAGACAAGTAACTCTTTCTGATAAGATTAATAAATACAGTTTTCAATAATTGAAATAATTCATGTTTTAGGGACTAAATGCACTAGGAAAGTAAGATTAAAAACATTGGCACTATAATATAAAATTCAGTGTTTTGAAGGTAGGAGAATATCAACTATCAAAAAATTATAAAAATTACCTTTGTCCTCATGTTATAATAGAAAAAATATAACATTTAGATTCTGTCTTCCTTGTGCCTGTTATGAACATATAACTTTACATAGTAAAAAATGATCACATAACTACTGAAAAATAAATTATAAATTTCACATGAAATGTGGTCTGCTATTTTCTGCACCAAGCAAAAAATTTTAATCTCCATTTCCATAAAACATATTTGGTTCCATATACCAAATCTGACTTTATTGAAGAAACCCATTTCTCTACTAGTCTGAATGATTTTAGAGAGGATATTATTCGCTTGCCTTCCTAGCAGCACAGGATTCTGGTGAGAATCAGATAATACAGGAGAAAAGAAATCTTGTACTTAAACATGTATTATGAGTCATTCATATATGATACTTTCAATGATAATTTAATGTAGCAAAATTTCTATCTACAGTCCAAATGTTCATCATTATATTTACAAAATGCATATTCCTTAATCAAGGAATTTTGTTTTCCTTTGAAACAGAGGCCATTCAGAAATCTACAATCAATCAAATTGCAGAGTTATAAATCTTAATGTCATTGGATACATCCACAAAATAACTCCAACAACTGATCAGGGATTCATATAGAAGGGAGCATAGAAAGAGACAGAGAATCAGGGAGTTTGTTGTGAGATTGTGCCTCCCGTAACATCAGAAGTTATACCCATAAGGCCTCATCACCATGGGTCATATCAAGAGGTGAATGAGTACAGCAGTAGAAATACCCAGGCAGATGGGCAAATGACCACCTGATATCAACCCTACCCAAAGAACTACAGACAACTAAGGAATGCAGACTTGAAGAAATTGTTTTATCCAAGAAAAAGAACACATTAACAGTCAGCCCCCAAACACATACAAGTAACATTCTAAAGGCTGAGAAAATTACTCTTAAGAATATGCAAGTATGTATGTACATGCATATGAAAATAATCAGTGAAAAAAGTGGCCACAAATTTGAAAGAGAAAAAGCAGGATGGAGTATAAGAAAGTGATTGGAGAACAGAAAGAAAAGGGGATTACATAATTGAAATATAATCACAAAAATGAAAAAATATACTTAAGAAATAAAATAGAGACCAAAATGCAATTATTGCTATAAATAAGATATTATCAGATATCTGTATCACCAACCCCACCAGAACAATGATTAGTGTGATTGTTAATAGAGTGCTTGACTCTCAGTGCAGCTCCATAAACTCTCCTGGGGTGCCAGGGTTATGAAATCTCTTGCAAACTTGTTTTAATTATTTATTAAACTTAGTCATATATTATAACCATTTTACTTTTTTGCTTAGTCTATTAAGGAGCTTTTATTAATGCTTCATTTGCAGTACATTGAAACCCTTTCCCTATCTTATTGCATATATTTAAGTTGTACAACGTGATTTTTTCCCACTGAAAAGTCAGATTTCCATTTAAATATTTTTTTCCATTTGTTTCTATACTTTTCCTTTAAAAATTCAATTGTTTAAATTAATTATAAAATTTGTACCTATAAAATAATATAGTGTTATATTAATGTCTTAAATTCATTATATATTTGCATTTCTTTAATATATTTTATATAGGGAAAAAGTCCTTTGTATTTTTATCTGTTTATAAATATTTCCATATGTACACACATAATCATATAAGTGTGTGTCTAACACAGTTAAGATTTAAATAGTGAAAATAACTGCTAACCACTTAACAATGGCTCATGATAAACCATGTTATTGTTAAATGTATGTAACCCACATTGATAGTGTTGGTTTATGATCTTTTATACCATATATCTCTATCAGCTAACATTTTTGATGCATGTTTGTAATAGTGAACTCTCGTTTATTCTTGATTTTGTCAGGCAGTTACTTAAATAATCAAGCATTTATTTTTCAATGATGTTTTACACTAGAAAATTCTTTCAAACCAGACTAAATAGCAGTTTCTGGCACAATGGACGTCAGCCAGCAGAAAACAAACTTTTAGTTCAAATCTCACTTTCTGTAACATGAAGGCATAGGGAAAGGCTTTCTTAATAAGACTGAACTTGCTCTGGAAATACAGCAAACATCATACAAATGTGACCTCATAAAAACAAAATTTTGTTGGATAGCAAAAAAAGCTTTCAGTTGAGGGCATAGACAGCTTACAGAATGAAAAAGGTGTTTTCCAACTATACATTTGCTAAGGATTAATATCTAGATTATACAAGTATTTAAAAACTGAACATCAAGAAAAATTAAAAAATGGAATTTGTCTCTGCGTCAGTTCTCAAAATAATGAACGCTAGTAGCTAATAAACATTTTGAACAATGTTAAGCATTTTTAGTAACTAGAAAACCTGTGGTAAATATATTAAGATTCTGTATCCCTCCAGTCAGAACAACTTTAACAAAATCAATCAATTATTCAAAAAAAATGCATAAGGTTTTCTCTAAAGGGGAAATGTTATTCATTGTTAGTAGGGGTGTAGAATAATATATTTACTATAATAATGAGCATGACAATCCATCATAAATAACAACTACCATATATAACAGAAATATAACAGAAGAATCTGGGTCATATATCAAGGTCTTTTTTTTTTTTTTTTTTTTGCCAAAGAGATCTTGCTCACCTATGTTTATTGTAGGTAAGGAATGGAGTCAAGCTAGATATTCATCAGTGGACAAGATCTTTCTCATGTATGATACTATCTTTAAATGCTTAGACTTTTGCATTTAACTTTAAATATATTTAGATCCTAGAAACGCTATCAAAGAGCCTAGTAGAATATAGGTGATATAAAAGGAAAGATATTGAGTGAAGTAATCCAGACCCAGAAAGACAAATATCACATGTACTTACTCATAAGTGGCTTTTAGACATAAATCAAAGAAAACCAGCCTAAAATTCACAATCCCGGAGAAGCTAGACAACAATGAGGACCCTAAGAGAGACATGCATGGATCTAATCTACATGGGAAGTAAAAAAAGACAAGGTCTCCTGAGTAAATTGGGAGCATGGGGACCATGGGAGAGGGTTGTAGGGGAGGGGGGAAGAAGAGAGGAGAACAGAGAAAAATGTATACCTCAATAAAATCAATAAAAAATTGATAATTCTGAGGATAGAAGAGATTAAGCATTGATGGGGTGAGGATATAAGAGATCTATCCAAATGAAATGAGCATAAAGAAAGTATATCAAAATGCATCACTTTGTAAACTAAATAAAAACTAAAAGTTAAAGAGAAGAGATATCTTGGAAGTTTGGGGATAAAAAAGCTATTTTTAAAATCCATTGTTTCCAGGACCTTCTGCCTCTCAGGACCACGAGGGGTGCACCCACACACTGAGACAATGGGGATGTTCTACTGGGAACTCACCAAGACCAGCTGGCCTGGGTCTGGAAAAGCCTGGGATAAAACCGGACTCTCTGAACATAGCAGACAATGAG
>NC_022027.1:14623913-14645785 GCF_000317375.1 Microtus ochrogaster
CCAAACTGGCTAGGCCCCCACAAAGCCAGAACAAGAAGTAGGATCAAAACCCAGTGCCATTGTCCTTGGCTTCTCAGCAACCCTCATTGTCCGCCGTATTCAGAGAGACCGGGTTTATCCCCTGCTTTTTCAGTCACAATCCAGCTGGCCTAACTACAGTCTATTAAACCTATAGTCTTAGCCAACTCAACTAATAGCTACAGAAGTAAGTTTTCTCATTATAAACTATCTCCCCAAAGGGAAAATGTTTGAATTAAATATCATAATTTAAGCAAAACCACTTAATATAGCAATCATGAAAGAAATGACTCACTGAAGTATATTTTTATAAATAATTCAGATATTGAGTGGGTGTATGATTAGTTTACTTTTAGGTGGGTGAGAGGAACTTGTGAGGAACTTGAGACAAAATGTCTCCTGGATATTTCTCATATTTTTTATAGCATTAAACAAACAAAGCAATTCACTTTCAGAAATAAGGTTACAAGGAGAAAACTTATTCAACACTCAGCTTTAACTCAAGTTTTAGATTGTAAAATGTGTTTCAAAACTTTCTAAAGTGTGGAGCACTATACAAATGTGACCTTATTATGATTATTTTATGGTTCAAAATGTCTCTGTATTGAATTTTTAAATGCCAGATTTTATGTCTTTAGGATGATCTTTCTTTTGACTAATATATTTTTTTTAGAAAACTAGGGAGAGTTGCAACATAGAAGAGAAATGACTGAAACACAAAGATGGTGTCACAGAACATATAGCAAGCAGAATATTAAAGGTAGCAGGAGGCTATCTGATTAGAAAGAACCCCCAGTGTGGCCTTGGGGAAATATATCAAAACTGTTGGTCTGCATGAATGTCTTATCACTTCCAATTATCCATTTCAGAAAAACATGTGGCCTTAACAAAAATTATATTTTAACAAGAGCCCAAATGCTAAACTCTATATATTTAAGGTAATTCTACATGTTAAGTTACATTATCTTTTTCAAGATGAATGCTTACAGTAATATATTCAACTTTTAACTACTGCATATGTATGGGTAGTCAAAACTCAAACACGGGAACAAGGAAATTCAGCTGAAGTGCAATTTATCCAACAATGATATCTCATTCCTGATAGAATTACATTAATATATATATATATATATATATATATATATATATATATATATATATATATAGAAATAAGTTTCAAAGGTACCTATGCCATCTGACCTTGCATTGGTAAATCATATTTATTCATACGAAATTGGTGTGGGAAGTCCTTCTGTCTCTGTTGCTTTTCTTGGTTAATGAATAAAGAAACTTCCTTGGCCTGTTGATAGAGCAGAACTTAGGTAAGTGGGGAAGATAGAACTGAATGCTCTTAGGAAGAAGGGTGGAGTTAGGAATATGCCATGAACCCAACTGCCAGATGTAGACATGCTGGAACTTTGCTAGTAGGCCACGACCTCCTGGTGATACACAGATTAATAGAAATGGATTAAATTAATAAGTAAGATTTTGTCAATAAGATATTAGAGCTAGTGGGCCAAGCAGTAATTTCATTAATACAGTTTCTGTGTGGTTATTCTAGACTAAGGCAGCTGGACGGAGAGCAGGCTCTCCTCCTCCTATGACAAATACTGATTCAAATTTGAGGAACAGGTGTCTCTTGTACAAACAGGACATACAGTGCCTGGTTAGCGAGGGAGATGGTCATGTTTATACGTACTGACCTGAGGGTTTTATGAGAAAGTTTAAGTGTTCATTCCTCGAGTCTGGGGTATTTTAAATGTGTTTAAAGACAGCATAAACAAACGATGCTGCACAACCTTTCAATTAGATGTAGAAGAGTAAAACACAATTCTTATATTTTACCTTGCACAACACTCAACACCAAATGAATCAAGGGCCTCAATAGAAGACATGCTACCCTAAATCTGATACAGGAGAAAGTATTATGAGCACAGGCAAAGTATTTATCTGAACATGCTCCTAAAGGGGCAGCCCGGAAGATTAAAGGATCATCATGAAACTATAAAGTTGATGTACAGCAAAAGAAGACATCATTTAACCAATGTCACAATATATCAAGTGAAAAAGTATTTAGCAGCTATATATATTTGAGAAAATTCTTATCTTACCCTTGAAATCTTCCCCATTCCTATTAATTTTTTATATTAATAGCCCTTCTATCATAGGGAGTAGTCTATATTTAATATTTTTCCTTTAAAACAAACCACTTATAAATTCATTAAATTTAAGAATCACTGTAAATAAATTTTAGTTTATAATTTTGTAAATATAGAACTCTAAAACTAAATTTAGATATATAGTTTTTTGAGAAAGCTGAAAATTGTTAAAGAATACAAGCAGAGTTCAAAGATGCAAGAATACTTCATATATATATTTAAACAAAATATTAGAAATTAAAGAGTTATTTCCTTTAACTCTGATAGTAATCATTTTTGAGGAAAATGGGGACTTTCATCAAACATAAAATCCAGAGGAAAAATGTTATAATTCAGAAACCATCAAGAGTTAAACGTGTTTGTGTGTGTGTTTCAGGGTAACATTTCTTTCTTTCTTTCTTTCTTTCTTTCTTTCTTTCTTTCTTTCTTTCTTTCTTTCTTTCTTTCT
Source organism: Microtus ochrogaster (assembly GCF_000317375.1). Taxonomy (NCBI): domain Eukaryota; kingdom Metazoa; phylum Chordata; class Mammalia; order Rodentia; family Cricetidae; genus Microtus; species Microtus ochrogaster. The sequence continues at coordinate 14,626,539 of NC_022027.1, forward strand.
TTTTTTTTGGTTATGTTATTTAAGGTAAACTCAAATTTTGGAATGTCTTGGCTCAGCCTCCTGCAATATTTTGCACTATAGGAATTCATCATCTATTCTTGCTTAAATATAAATTGAGTTCATGTTTTGCATGTTAAACTGTATGCATGGGGAGTCCATGCACAAGTTACATTCTTTAACTCAATAAAGTAAGAAAGTATGAAAAATATTTCTTAAAGAAATGGAAACTTTCAGATATATACTGAAATTTTGAGTATTGTTAAGCTATTTTAGTGTTCTAGTTAGAATGAATTTATGTTGAAAATAGCTTAGGTTCCTAGACAATGAATTATCAGTCCATATATCTATGTGTCTCTATATACAGTTGCTATGTAACCATATATTTCTTCATCAATGTTTTCAATCAACCATAGAGAAAACAAGTAGGTTGTAAAAGAATTGTGTCTCTCAATTTTTATGAAAAATGCTGTATAACAACTACTTGGATTTTATTTTAATAGTTATGCACAGGAGTCCTAATATACACCAAGACATTGGTCATATATCAATCTATTCCTCTTTTTATTAATAAACTGAAAACCTCTCTAAATCTTGGAATCTCTAGTTTTCTGAAACAGAGGAAGATATGTAACAATCACTGTAACATACATATTCATATGTTATAGGCTTTCTACAAGTATACAAGAAGGTAATATATTCAATAATACAAATCAGAGAAAAATTTCATAATTAAGAAACGATCAAGAGTTAAATATGATCTTTGCCTATGAGTTTTTCAGGGCAAGAAATCTTTGTGTTGCCTCCATTATCTAGGATGGCCTCATTTTGGAGTATCTTGCCTCAGCCTCCTGCATTGTTGGGATTATAGTAACTCACTGCACCTTTTGGCTTAAATATGAATTGAATCATTTTTTGCACTTAAAAATATGTGTATGTATGATTGTGTCTGCACGCACAACTTTTTCCCCACCACTTCCAATTGCTTTCTCTCTCTCTCTCTCTCTCTCTCTCTCTCTCTCTCTCTCTCTCTCTCTCTCTCTCTCTCTGTGTGTGTATTTGTGTGTGTGTGTTTTGCAAAAGACAGCTTTTAGGAGTTGCCTTTCTCATTTCATGATTTGGATCCTAGAATTGGAAAAATCATCAAACAAAGTGACAAGCACCTTTACTAAATAAGCCCCAATTTAATTCTTGAAAAAAAACCACTGGAATCTATTATTGAAAATAAAAATATGCAGTCACCTAATAGTATTTGTAATAACTGTTTGTCTATACATGCTGATTAAGCTGTTAAATGTGTAATGGACAACAAAATGATTGCTACTGTTGATGCCCTCTCACCGTACATAGTTCTTTGGTTTTCCCTTATTTCTGTCATGAATATATTTTCTACACATAATACATTTCTTTGGTTTCTATGCATTTTGAATGACAGACTTGTGCTAATATGGCATTACTTAATTCTAGAATATTATGACATATAGGACACATGACATATAACTGAGAATTAAAAATGAATAGAAAGTGTGTAGTTTATTGAATATTTGCTATTCAGCTTTCTCAAACAAAATTTAAGGTTCCCATTACAGTGACTAAATGGATAAAATCTACAAGAAGGACACATTTGGCATCTGCTTCTACTGACAAGAGGACAATTAAAAACCATTAAAATGACAAACAATGGGCCTGATGTTATTAACCTGAGCATAAACTAAAAAAAAATCCATTTTTTGGCAATTCAAAAATAATTTAAACAGAAAAAAAGCCTTATGCATTTGAAATTAAACTGCTTAAAGGCCAATAAAATCCGCTCAGGTAGTTAAAAATAGAGAATTGGTTATTTATTCAATGCTGAGTAAATCCTTTAAGAATTCTAAATAAAGAATAAAAAGAATTATAACATTCAGGAAGAAAGTGAAAAAAAACATTCATTGAATAAATTTTCAGTTTGAATGGTTGAGGAATCAAATATTTTGGTGGTTAAAATGTTGCTCTAATGAGGAAAATGATAGGAGTTAGCCTCACATGCTTCTGGAACAATGACATTTGCCATAGTACATACCACACTGTTAATGAGAGGAAGGCCCTGTGGATAGCTAAGTTAATGGTATTAGGAGAAAACCGTATCTGCTTATTCTGTTAAATGAACATTGTATTAAAGGACATCCTCTTTTTTCTTTTTTTTTTTTGAAAATTGTACAATGTATTTTGATCATGTTTTTTTTTTCTTAATTTTTCCCTAGTACTCCAAACTTCACTGCTCAACCGATTTTATGTTCTTTGACACATGTTGCTCCCTACACCACAGATGAGTGCATGTCTCAACCCTCTTTCTGTAGATGATAATTAATACATAAACCCACAAGTGGATAAAGTGTAGATAATAAGGGATTTCAAATTGTTTAAAAGGCATGCGTTTATCACAAGTGCTTTCTGAAACTCATGAATTCTATGTAGAGACATGTTAAGAGCCAGGGCTGGTGGATGCCTTCAGGAAATCAGAAATTTTTAGAAGCAGCAAAGATGACACAAGTATGACCTTACAAAGACTGTCATAGCAGGCACAAAGCTGAGCAAGCTCTAACCAGGTATCTAGCCATACTATTCCAGTTTGGAGGAGAAGTCAGAAGCACCAAGTCCCACTCCTTTCCAGGAAGGTAGTAACAAAAGATAGATTTTGGAGCGGAGAAAAATCAGTTTTTGTTTTCCAACCACTTATATAAACCACTTGTCAAGGCAGGCAGCATGCTCAGAGATAGTTAGCCAAGACAAGCTAAACTCGATGCTTTGTTTTGTTTTGTTTCATTTTAAATTTACTTAAAAGAGAGAAAGAACATGAAGTTGAGTTTGCAGTAAAGTAGTGATAGCCTGGGAGATGAGGAAATATGTCAAAATATAATGGATATAATGTTCAAAGGTTAAATGAAAATATTATTTAAAATATATATCTTTTAAAAATAATACTCAAAATGAAGTATCTTTGATTTTTAAAGTACTCAGATGTTTGTGAACTTTGCTTCATGTCTCAAAATTTGAGCATGGAGAACTTCATATTTATCATCCAGTTAAACACACAAAAACTATTATATTTAATTTTGATCACAGTACACTGCAGTTTAAAAAAGAAATAAAGATTAGTTTATATGCAGGTGTGTTGTTTCCTTCACCAAAGCCCTGAAAAGATCACTTTGCATTCCTTTCCACCTCCTAGTAGAGAAAGGCATTATTTTCCATCAACTTGATGCGTTTTTGTCTTGGTTTCCAGTCATCAGGTTGCACGTCCCATCTGTTTTTCATTAACTACACAATCAAAGTTTGTCAAAAATCCAAACTCTTATTTGAGAAATGTGAGCTGTGATGGCATGTGTTTGAAACCATTTTTGATAGTCTATTCTTCACCGTGATTTTAATTTCATAGCAAAACTCAGTAGAATGTAGAGAAATTCATATGCCGTCCACAGTCTACACATAGTGACTCTTAACTCTCAAGATCAGCTGTCAGAAAGAATTGGTTTTCCAGCGAAATTAGACTTGCATAGACGCTTGAAAAGTATCTCTGCCTCTAGCTGCCTAACAGTCTGCTACTGTACTTCCTCTGCAACTGGATGAGTGAATCTATACAGTTTCCAATACATTGTCAGACACAGTGTTTTCTAATTCTAAAATTATATTGTAATCTGTCTTTTTCTCCTCATCTCTTTAAGTCGTATTATCTTCTGTCTCTATAAATTCCTTATCTTTTAGATTGTTACTTAATTTTAATAATTTTACTGCTAGTCTTTTCTGGTTAGTTTCTATCACTATATAAAATGCATTTAAGGTTACCTGTGGTTTTATAGTTTGAGAGTGCATCTTTGGGGTGCATTTTATAAAAAAAAACCCTCTAATTTCACTTTCATTAAAATGATGAAAATATTTTGAGAATTATTTTATTTGTTAAAGATCAATGTTTTTCTTCAGACTTCTTAGTTGTATCTAAAAGAGTTTTTTTTTTTAAATTAATGCCAAGATGAAGTTCTTCTGAAAATCTATATATCTTTTTTCTTTCCAAATAGTGCTATGCCTCACAGGTTAAAGAAGGGATGACCGCACCCAGCCCCCCCAGATTGGACAGCATCACCAAGAGTACCCCAGATTTAAATAAGTCTGGGACTTCTGTGGCATCTAGTCTTGAGGTTTTAGTAGTTCCTGAGTTTGCATAGTTTCCAGCATGAAGACAACTGTTTATAGGCAAATAAACACCCCAAAATCATAATATTTAAACCCACTGGTTCTGACCTTGTAGAGAAAGCTAATAAAATATACTGCCTGTAATGTAAAATAATCTAATCTTACATTAACAAATATCTATATAATAATCCATCGTGTATGTATAGTACATACTAAATTTAATAATCCAGAGTTCTAAGGAGTGTGAGATTTGCCAGACTATTCAGAGTTATACTTAATAATTTCAATAACTTCCATAAATATACTGATATAAATATAAATCAAATAATACAACTATCATTTCAAATTGTTTTGAAAATATAAAGATTTACTGGGATATCCCAAATAAATGCCTAGCATTTGTGACTTTGAAAATAGATATCTTCTAATTCCCTTATTAAAATTTAAGAGAGGCATAAATATGAGTTTCCAAATTGTTTTGGTCCTTGATCCTCTGAGCTGTAGCAAAGTCTCACTTAATCTTGAGAGTTCTTGTGGTACGCCAATACTTTTTCACACCTACCCTAATGAAGTCTCACAATTGGGACAGCTTTGGAAACAGCTAATTAATTTGCTACATGCCAGTCCCCAAAGTGAACTGAAAACTGTAGACTGTGCCTTCCTTATCTTTTCCAGCTTCTAGTAGACCAGATACTCCTTGGCTTGTAGAAAAAAAAGGAAAATCCTCCATTCAGCCTCATCTTTCCTTCCCCGTATCGTCATCATTCTGCCTCCTAGCCTGTTACAGGATCATTTATCTTTTTTCGTTCTCGTAAGGCACCTATCATATTAGTGGACTCCCCACCGAATGAACACATTTTAGCAAAATTATCTCCCTAACAAGCTGATTCCAAGTATAGCTAATTTGTGGGTGATAGAAAAGACTGTGATATGTCTTTTACATAGTTTGATAATCCAATCCATAAAAGTACCTTATCTTTATTTTGAAAACTGATTAACATAAACCTATGACTTTATTCATTTTATTGAATACTTGGATCTACATTGCACAGTATGAAAATAAATCATAAGTGACAGAAAGGGATCTGGCACGTAGGGCCATTGTCTATAGAAAAAAACTACTCAATAAAAATCATATTGGGAGTTTCTATTAAACTACAGTTAGTTAGAGTGCAGTACTACTAAACGATCTGTTCCATGCAGAGGCCTGGGAACCTTCCGCAGCTAATGTGTAATGCTGGGGATTGGAGCATGCCTGGTGAGGAGAATTCAAGAAATGTAGTTCCAAAATATATCTGTTTTTTTTTCATTAACTGTGAAACTTGCCAATTTCACAGTTGAGATGAAAATTTCATGGCTTAGACTTCATATTCATAATCATTGATCTGCTTTCAACCTGAGATGCCAACATCTTCTTGAGAATGATTAAGTTCAGAATGTCAATGTTCTATCAGGGGGAAATAATTTTCATTTCCCTATTAATTTTGTTATAAGTTTATTATTATATTATTATGGTAGTATAACTTCATAACTGTGCATCCTAAGTTTTATTATGTGTCTATAGGCAACCTCAAATTAGAAACCTTCTAATTCTGGATATATTGGGGCATACCATACCCAACTATAAATTAGCTTTAATTGAACACAAAGAAATTGTAAGAAATTTCAAGTAACGACAATATTACAATGTCTATTTATATATAGTTATTATAATAATATAGGATATTTTTAAGATATGCATATTACTATACAAAGAACACAAATGGGTATACTTTTGCTTAAACTTAAATAGAGCAGGGCAAGTGTCACATTCCACTTCTATTCTTCTGGGGTCTATAACCATATACAAAACTGATTATTTAAAATACAAATAAGAATGTACATAAAACTGCCTAATAAATCTCAAAATGTTTTTCTTTTACTTCTGGTTCAGTAGTTATCATTTCATATACTATATATCAAGAAAACTGACAACAATTTATGTTCTTGACTGCAAAGAATATCCTTTGTAAAAGTAAGACAGTTGATATGTTAGATGCCTATCTCAAAATTGAAAAATACTATCATCTTATTTAAAATTATGTTTTATAGTATTTAAATTTTGTCAGCTACTTCCAGAGTTTCCTAAAATATACCTAATATAATAGTCAGTTTATTAAAGTATATGGTAATTAGAATCCTTTAATGAAACAATAAAAACATCAAAATTTTAGTTAGTGTGTTATCTATATCTTGTGAAATAAAAATTTGTCAACACATTTTGTGTATTTATTGAAACCTGATTGTATATGGGACATTCTCCTAGATACTATAGATGCTTTTCTTTGCAAGCAGGTGGCTGAAATGTCTTGTAGTATACGGAGAAATCTCATGATGCTCAGAATAGTGAAATATGGCTGACATATCCTCCTACAACTGACAATATAGCAACGTATGGTTTTCAGATTGCCCCATTTTAATTCACATTATATTTGATAGCTTCATGGCGCAGTGAGTGACATGTCTTGTCAGTCTTCTTGGTTTGTAAAAATCTTTAAAAAATAAAAAACCTTTCACCACAGTCCTTTACTTTTTAACAGTAAAATTTTTACAGATTTAAAGAGGAGAATAGAATATCCTATCCTTGTTCACCTTGAAAATAGCTTTAATTTTCTCTATAAGGTTCAGATTTTAGTAAGAAAGACTTTTTAATTCTCTTTACAAAAAAAATGTACTTAAAGGAGCAATATCAAATTACCGCTGATCTTAAATCTTTTCAAAAACTTGTCTTCACAGTCAAGATAAAATTCACTGTGTACCCTCACCTAGAAAAGCATATCTGATCTAGCCTTCTGCTAACACATCAACTGATCCTTGTATCACTTCACATTGCTGACATTTTAGTTCCTTGAGCAGTATAAGTGAACACCTTAATATAGTGTGTCTAAGGGGTCATTCCAATTTGCTTTTTTTAAGTAGTGTATTACACATATGCTCATTCATCATGATATTGTAACCCCACAATACTTGCTGTGTAGTTGCTTCTGTTAATTCTGGAAAATTGTCATCATCCAAAGAAATCATCGTGCCTCCTTTCTTTTCGAGTTCTTCCTAAACAGCAGTGCTTGAATCTACACCTTCTGACTGAATGAAGCAAGCCAGATAAATAAAAAATAAATAAAATAAAAGATGGCTTGCCATCTTCTTTTGGGGAATATATAGCTCTGGTGTAATTTATGTTCTTGAATATCTTGTAAAATCTGGTTTTTCCTTGTCCCTCATACTAATATACTTCAATTTCCTAGCACTTTTCGTGTTTTATCAAAGATTTTTAAATATCATCTATATAAATCTCTTCATCTGCAATAATACATAAAGCACAGGATCTAAGAGAATTGGTAGATAAGAATGTTCGAGAAATGAATATTAAGAAATCCATAAGACCTGTGCCTGGGTTTCAACAAAAATGTAATTGTAGCTTCTTAATGGGGGACTTAAGGCACTAGAAGTTAAGCAAATCCCTGAGAGGATGACAGGCAGGGAAAAGAGGCTTTGGGGAAATTTATGTATTTTTCATTTAAACACTTAATATGCTGACTTCCTGTTTCCCCTCACAAACACAGAGATTATCCAGGAAGGAAGAAGATTTGATGGGATTTCAAGTTTTCTGTGGGGGGCAGGGTGTAAAACCAGGTGCCTACTCTTTTGTCCTGTCTAGTTTTATTTTATCTCAAAATAAGCCAGAGTCATTTAGGAAGAAGTAACTTCAGTTGAGAATTTGCTCTTCTAGATTCTTCTCTTGTTGATTAATGTGGGAGTGCCCAGATCTCAGTAGAGAGTGGTGTTTTAGTCCTTCTGGCCCTAAGTGCTGTAGAAAAGCAAGATGAGCAAGCCATTAGTGTAATCTAGTAAGCAGCATTCCTTCGTGATCTCTGTATCTGATACAAGTTGCTCTTGGGTATATTTTTTTAAGCATAATAGAAAACCTAACTAAGACACCTTTCTTTTCCTGCATAATTTAAGCCTTCCCTTGTGATATTTCAAACCAGTTAATTCTGCAGATCTCCTCCAACACCAACATATAAAAGTTTTTATGTTTGCCACAAATTTCTAATGTGAGAATTCTCTTTTATTCATGCAGTCTGTTTCTTTGTGTGCTATATTCTCAATAAACTTTGGCTGCGCACTGAGATCTTGCTTTTCTAACTTCTCACTTTTTATATAGGCAGATAAGAAGAATGTCTTCTTGAAACTCTAAATGATCTCACCATGGTGACATAATACCGATCGTGCCAGGCATGCCCCCGTGGTGGGACTTCTTATAAATTAGAGGAGGGATTCATTTCTTTGTGTTATCCTGATGTTTGAGAATTCTGACAGAAAAAGCCGCTACTGGGACTATGGTGTGAAGATAAAGTGACGATAGATTTAACGTTCTATCTTATTCACAAGCTTTTGTTTGTTTTGTTTTATTTTAAAATCAGGGTTTTTTTTGAAGCATTTAATATGACTTTAATTACAACTAATGTTCAAGCTACAAGGATGTACCTCAATTAAAATTTGGTTTCCTTATCCAGATGATATGTATAGACATGTGGAAAAATATAAAAGACATATTACTAAAATAATAATATCTCGGAAAAAAAACACATCTCCCACAAAAAGTATATAATGTTTTTAGAGAACAGAAAAAGATGGTGATCGGTGTAGGTTCTTTGATAATGAATATGTGGGGTAGGAGTTTGCCTGCATTACCTTCGAATTTTCCATCACAGATGAAAGGATCCTTAAAGACTCTTACCAGAGTTTTCAGAAGCACACAAAGAAAAAAAAATTATAGAGATATTAGTCTTCACAGAAGAATATAAACTCAAAGATATGGATTTACCCTCTTTTACAGAAGGTCAAGATGAGAAAACTGTGCTATACAGTAAATGTAACAAAACCTCAGAAGCATTTGAAATCATTAGACTCCTCGGCTATTCCATGCAGAAGTCAGGGTCCTGAAAGGGGAATAAGAAGAGCTTGAGATGGATTTATCATAGTAGACACACTTGAGAAATGCACTTGAGAAATGTTTAAGAGTTCACTGAAGCTTATGGGTTTGTAGAAGTGTTTTATCTGCCTTGTTATATTATCCTCAACTCTGTTATTTGAAGCTGTGGGAAAAAGACAAATAAAGGGTATACATTATATTATTTGCCATCCCATGGAATGAATCCCATATCTTATAACAAACAGGGATGGAATGAAATGGCAGTATCTTTCAACTGGGAAGGCACTGTAGATGGTAAGGGAAGAAAGCAACTTGGTTATGAAGATGTCAGACCTCGCTATTATGTACTGCCTGGGTATTTATGATTGAAAGATAAACATAAATCTTCTGAATTAAAGAAGACAGGGCTAAAATTTGAATGAAATAGATTAAATGTAAATGAGCTACTACTGATTGCCTAAAGATGTCTTGGCAGAGCCCTTAGATTTAGTTTTAATATGCTGCTAATACAGCATTTTGAACCTTTGAAAACTGATTGCCTCTATTAAATTTAATAAATTTGAAAAGGCTTTGAAAAATGTGAACATATGACTTTTGGGGGTAAGGTAGAGACAGGAACTTGTCACTATTAATGTTTCTTCTTTACTGCAAGAATGCATAATCACTATGTTTCCAGCTCTTTCATGTGTGCTATCAATAGTGTCTCTCCAATTGCAATAACAAAATAATGTACCTAAATTCTGCCAACCATATCATGAAATAGAGTGAAGACATTGCCAATGGCATTGTTCTGGCGGACTCTATATCAAACTGGCAAATCACATGCTCATGAGAGAAGTTCTGACAGTGCTAAAAACAGCAGTTTCTTACCTGTAACCTTTATGTGTGATTTTATCTAGAAATACAAAAAATGAAAAAGCAGGAGGAAGACTCAGTTCCTCCCATAATGTAAAACAAGACAAGAACATTTTTACCCCCATGACCGGGTTTCTCTGTAGCTTTGGAGCCTGTCCTGGAACTAGCTCTTTAGACCAGGCTGGCCCAGAAATCATAGAGATCCACCTGCCTCTCCCATCCAAGTGCTGGGATTAAAGGTATGGACACCAACACCCAGCTTTGAACAATATTTCTTACACAGAGATTCAAAGAATAAGACTGATAAACTCTACAAATCATTAATACAATGTCTATAAAGATTTAATGAATTGAATGTTGAAGTAAGATGATGAAAAAGATGTCAGACTTAGCTAGTGAGAATTTAGTTGTGCAAGTTTAATATATTCAAGCTTTACCCCTCCCTCCTTCCCCATTCCTTTCATCCTTCCTTCCGTTTTTTCTTGCCTTTTTCTTCCTTTTTGTAATGTCTTCCTTTTTGTTTTAGTTTATTTTTTAAATTACATTTTACATTCCATCTGCAGTTCTTCCTCCAACTTCCCTATCTCTTCCCCCAGCCCACTCTGCATCTTCTCCTTTCAAAGGGTAAGGGCTCCCATGGGAAGCCAACAAAATCTGTCACTTTAAGGTAGGACCAAGCCCCTCTCCACTGCATTAAGTTGAGCATGGCATCCCATCATAGATCATGAACTCCAATAAGCTAGTTCATGCATCAGGGACAGCTCCTGGTCCTACTGTCAGGTGCCTCGCAGACAGTCCAGGCTTCACCACTGTCTTCCATATATTCAGGGTCCAGTCATCCCTACAAAGGCTGCACAGCTGTCCGGCTAGAGTTCCTGATTTTCCATGAGCTTAGTTAAGCTGTCACTGTAGATTTTTCCCTCATGATCTTGACTTGCCTGCTCATATATCCCTTTCTTCCTCGCTTCAGATGAATTTCTGGAGCTCGGCATGGTGCTTGGTTGTGAATCTTTACATCTGGTTCCATCGGTTGATGGCTGAAGGCTCTATAATGAAAGTTAGGGTGTTCACCAATCTGATTACAAAAGAAAGCCAGTTTAGGCTTCTCCACTACTGCTAGGAGTCTTAGGATGGCTCATAGTTGTGACTTTGCCTTTCCTCTCTTCCTCCCAACATCCCATAACCTTCTCTGCTTCTTAGATCTATTCCTGCTCCATTCTTGTTAGGAAAAAAGCAGGTCTACGAGAGACAGCAGCCAAACACAATATAGCACAATATTATAATACAAGGCAAAACCCTTCACACTGAGGCTTAACAAGGCAACCAAATGGCTTAACAAGGCAACCAAATAAGATAATAGTCCAAAGAGCAGGTAAATCCATCAAAGTTACATTTGAACTTCCTCTCTTTAGTTCTGTACTCCATTTTTAAATTGGATCATTAGTTTTTGTTGTTGTTTGTTTTTAATAGTCTAGTTTCTTGAGTTATTTGTATATTTTTGATATTAGTCCTCTAATGAGTGTGAAGTTGGTAAAAAAAAGTGTTTCGCACTCTGTCGTCTACCACCTCTGATTGTTGATGTCCTTTGACTTACAGAACCTTTTAAGTTTCATGTAGTCCTATTTATGAATGTTGATCTTCGTGTATGTGCCATTGGTGTTATATTCAGGGAGTTGTCTTATTTGCTGATTCATTCAAGGATATTTCCAGCTTTCTTTTCTGTCAGGTTTGGTGCATCTGGTTTTATGTTGAGGTCTTTCATCTACTTACACTGACATTTGTGCAGAGTGATAAGAATGGATCTAAATGTATTCTACATGCAGATATCAAGTTGACCATCACATTTGTTGAAGATAGTGTTTGTGTGTGTGTGTGTATAATGTGTGTGTGTTTCCACTGTGTGTATTTCTTGCTTCTTTATCGAAAGATCAGGTGTTCAAAAGTGTGTGTGTGTGTATATATAGACACACACAAATATACATATATTTGGGCCTTCAATTCTATTCTATTGAACAACATGTCTCTTTATATGTCAATACCATATAGTATTTATTATTGTAGCTCTGTAGAGTAACAAAGATGGTGTTAGCTCCATAAATTAAATTTTTGTTATATTTGCGTGTTTTCTAAAGATAGAGTGAGGAAGAGCATTAAGATAAACAGATGAGGATGTAGGGAAGATATGTGGGATATGTGGGGTGTTGGAAAAATTAAAAATGTGCTATGTAAAAATATACATATATACTACATGTCATATGTACTAACATATAATATATATATGTGTATATATATATGCATATATATATACACACACACACACACACCCATATGCTTCAGTGCTGCTGGATGAATATTTTTATTGTTCATATGACAGATATCTGAATGTAACAACTTCAAGAATGTAAGGGTTAACTTTGGTTCATAGTCATTTAATTCATGATCATAGCATCCCCACTGGTTTGTGCCTGAGGAAAGGATAAATAGCAAAATACAAGAAGCAAAACAGAACAATACATCTCACTTTGTAGCATGATTAATAAAACCTGAAGACAGATATTGGGGTTCAACCTGAAGGCCAAAAAAACAGAACATCCAGTCACTTGTTCTTACCTCTATTCAGCCTGAAATGGCCACCCTGCCTACAGGAATCTCAGAGTGAGACTGTGTCTGAGCATTGTCTCCTCCCATTTATATTCCTCTCTAGGTATTGTGTACCAATACCGCCCGGTTTCTATGGCTAACTAGTGTGACTACTGGGATTAAAAGTGTGTGTTACCACTGCCTTGGCTGTAAGGCTGTTTTACTCTCTGAACTTCAGGCAAGCTTTATTTATTAAAATACAAATGAAATATCACTATATCACTTGATTCTAGCGAACAGAGAAGGACTAAGTTTACAGGCAGGGACAAGAAACTTTTCTTAACCCAGGTTTTGTTTTTTTCTACCTCTCATTAATAAATCCATTGGTAGAGTAGTGCATTGGTAATTCAATTATCCATGGTCCAATGTCTATGATTTTGTTCAATAAAATGGATCAACTTTTTAATCATGAGTTTTGGGGGACATTTTATATTCAAAGTAGTGCTTTGTCTGTTTGGTAATGCGCTTGGTTATCTTGAAACATAAGATAGGATAAATTAATTGATGATTAAATACAAACAGATAATCTAAAAAAAAGACTCATTCTTGAAAAATATCTAGGAGAGCTATCATAGTATTTAAGATAATTTCTCAAACTTCTGTTTTTATATGAATGCAAAATATTCTGTAATTTATACTACAAAAAGTTTATGGCTTGTAATGATTTGACTTAAACATTCATGTCTTCCCACTATTACAAAAGTAATTTATTTTTATTAGAAACTGTACTTTTTATTTCTAAGATGAAAGTATATGGTGTATATTTTCTCATACATGAAGGAAACTTGGCTCCTAGTATCTACTCCATTATACAGGTGAACAGTCAGTACTAAATGGTGCATATTAAGCCTTACATTCAATATTCCATAAAATAGGAATATTCACTTTTAAGATAGAGTCTCATCCATCCCAGGTTGCTTTAACTTTACCAGGAAGCCAAGAAGGATGACTCAGAACTTCTGATCATTTTTCTTTCACTTTCTGAGTACTGAAATCACAGGCCCATGGCAGCATACCAGAAATATCTGATTTGGGCATCAAATATTGTGTTCTGTACATGTTAAACAAGCACCTCAGCAACTGAGCTATATTTCCAGTCCCTAAATGTGTTTTTCACTTCTGAACATTTTTGATAGAATTATCTTACTCCTTGACAAATTCTTAAAAATCAATACCTTCATAATCACAAAATTAATTTATTGATTTTTATCTGTCATGCTAATTTCCTCTAAGTATGTCATAATTTCAAAGGAATCTGAAAATCTTTTCAAATATCAAGGTCACAGAAGTATTGCTATGAAATGCACCAGTTTTCAATAGCTCTTCAATCTTTTAAGGAAATTGTAGATTCTTTTATAAATCACTGCTGTACTTCATAACAGAAAAATAAAAAGAAACAAGCACAGCAAGGTCTGCAGGACCAGATAAACATTATCTTCTCTTTTAAGCATCCTTTCCAAGTACTTTCCTAGTTCAGCCTGTTCTTGTGGGCTTGTTTACACTTGCTATAGAATAGCTGCCACCTACAGTGCTCAATCCAGCCTTTAGCTGAAGAATGGCAGCTCCCCTTGACTAGGGCACTTACAAGAGCCCATCTTGGCCTGGAGTGATTCTCCTGGATGTAAGTCAAAAAAACAATCTTCAAAAGACCAAAGTGGCCATGAGACTCCAGCCCAGGAGAGGAATTGGTAAGGGGATTTAGTGGAATGAAAAGGGATTTTGAGCATCAGCATTGTAGGATCCCTTACTTACACGTGTTGAACAGCAAGAGCATGGCGACCTCCTGGAGTTTCTAAACCACAGTCTTAATGTAGAAGTCTGATAGCTCAGTTACTCCTTGGGCTAAGTAATATTGGTTTAAAAATTGTCAGTCAATAGAAGTTGCTTTTTAAGTGCCATCAGTGACTGACACTTGATTTTTTTCCCCCACTGTAAGAGGAAAATGCCATCCTTGTCTCACATTTTGACTAAAATCTCATCCAGTGTAAAGTGTCATAAGAGAGAGAAGATAATAAAAAGCCTACTGGTGCTGTCATTCTTTGCTGTCTTTTATATGGAGGTAGAAAAGAGGCTCAAAGTTTTCTACTTCTCAGATGCCTTCCAAGGAGAATGGCTGTTAGAAAAATGTAACAGACAGCTAGGCATCAATAGTGCATCTTACCCTTCCCCCCCCCATTATCTTTCTTTGCTTATTTTCTCTTTCTCCCTCCTTTCCTTCTTGCCTTTTTTCCCTCCTTCATTTTTCCCTTACCTGTGGATCAAAAAGAGACATAACTAAGAACTACCACCAGAAGCCTAAGGATTTCTCTTCTCTACTCAGGGATACATGATTATTTAATTAACTATAGAAAGATTTTCCCTGATAAGTGACTTTGAAGCATAGTTGGACTTTATTAAAAGAAAAATTTTAGTATGCATATAAACCTAAAATTTTTTATAGGGGTTCTACAGTTGTAATACAATACTCAAACTAAAACAACTTGGGTAGTAAAGTTTTTATTTGACATATACTTCCATGTCACAGTTTATCATTAAATTCAGAAAAGGAACTACTCAAGCAGGGCATGAATCTATAGCAGAAGTTGAGGTCATAGACAGGTGCTGATTATGGTACCTTTGTTCAGCCAGCTTTCTTTGAACATTCTGGACCACCAGTCCTGGCACAACACTGCCTACCATGACTTGGGTCTTCCCACGTCAGTCATCATCTATGAAAATGCACTTCTGGGTTGTCCTGGGGCCAATCTGCTTGTCAATTAAGAGTCTTTCTTTCAAATGTAACACAAACTTTTTATCAAGTTGGCATAGAACTAGCTATAAAGTTGCTGAAGAATAGAATAGAATATATCTAAGATCATCTAGAGAGTGTTTTACTCAAGTACCTTAGTACTAATTATATATAGGAATTTAGAATTTTGTGGTTACTTTGCCCAAAGGGATATAACGAAACCACCTTTGTATCTCTTTTCCCATTTCCATAATCAAGTTTATCAATTGACTTCTGAGGTATCTTGAATGAGAATGCATTCTACTGACATAAAACCATGGGCTGCAGGGATGTTCAAGGGTTAGAGAGTATCTAGTACTAAAATTGGGGTATCTTGCAAAACTACAATAAAGTTAAGTTTCTAGATGCAAACACTGGAAGGCCATATGCTCTAAGGTTTTGAATATAATTTACTACAGGTTTTATACTTCTTAAAAATATTTCTATATAAATCAAATTTTGTAGACAATCCTTGCATAAAATGATACTATTTTGCTAAAGTTCTTAACTCTCAGCTGTCAACAGACTTTACCTAGACTCATCAGAGAAAGAGTACATTTTTCCCCGTTGTACTTTAAGTTGTCCTGTTTTTTTTTTTTTTTCTTGTCCTTTTTCTTGTTTACAAGAGATTCTTTCTTTCTTTTGTTTTTTGAGGCGGGGATCTCTGTGTAATAACCCTAGCTGGCCTGGAACTCATTTTGCATACTCATTTCTAAGACAAATGTCATGTATATTTCATTGTGATCCACTATTAACATAAGAAAACATTTTAAAACACTAAGTAATTTTCCAGTGATGGAAAGATGTGAGTGTGAGAAAGAAAGATCTTTTTCTTGATTAGGACTTCAATGCCCAGTACTCCCACCCTCTAAAAGGAAAGAAAGATAAAAACACCAACATTACACAAAGTATTCATCCAATCTCCATTCTCTCTCGAGCTCATGCACTATCCATTAATCACTATTGTTACATATATAATACACACACACACACACACACACACACACACACACAAAACCTACTGAGATCATTATTGTTACTGGTATGTAAAATATGTAGAGCTGACTGGTATCTCCCTATATAAAGTTTAGTCTCCTTCTCTTAACAGCCACTGCTGCCTGCTAATATTGATAAGGTAAGTTTCTCTACCCAAATATATTTCAAATTCTTAAACTAGGTTATTTCAAGTAATAAATTCATAGTTATGTGTTTCATTTTTGACAAATAATCAGGATATTGTGGTACTATTTGATGTGATATAATCACTCAATATTCATCTCCTGATGCAAATGTGCTAGGTAATTTAAAATGAACTCTTTATATTGTATCATTTCACATCCTTAAAGTTCTGTTAAATAATAATTTTATTATACTTCTGACTTGCTTTAATTTGGTGTAAGATTCATAGTCATGAAAATGAATGTTATGGGGTGGGTATAAAATTTATTACCTTTACAAATCCATAAGGCAAGGGGTCTTAGGTCAGTCACCACTCTAGGCTATATGGTGAAGAAGCACAAGTCAGAGAGAAGGTGAATCAGGAACCCTAGGATGGGAATGATGGAGGAGGATCTGACCTGGACAATTAGAATCACTTTGAAAGACACTGAGTTGCAGTCAGGAGACCAAACAGTGAGATGTTTAGGATTGTAGGGCTTTATTCCTGAGACTGGTTGGTTTGCATAATAAAGGTAATTCATTCCCCCAACTAAGTACTATATTAACTGTCAGAATAAATTGTGGTTGGTTATAGGAGTTCCTTCAAGCCCAGCAACGCAAAGGTGCAAGAATATCAATATAGACAAATGCAACAGTGAAAAATTAGGGAACGCGAATTAATTTATTAAAATTTCACTTTCATGTCCCTAACCAAGATGCTTCCGGACCCCCACCCCTAATCCCAGTGGACTTCCACCATACAGACCACATTAGGAAGACTGGAAAACTTCTGCCAAGAAAACCCAGACCACACAACCCAGAAATGCTGAGTGACCCACCTGCCAGCAGAACTATACCTCTCCCTGAACTCTGGGCCCAGAACCCTTCTCCACGTCCTAAATGTCACAGATAGTAACTGGTCCTGCTGGACCTGGACCCTGCTCGCAGACCCCAGAAAATCTATACCACTGAGTCACAGACCACACCAGCAACAAAGAGTGAGTGGCTTTTCTGTCCTGGGAACTGCCCCCTCCTATCTCATATCTCCCATACCAGCCTAACTGTTAGGCCCTGCTCTTAATTACCGAGGAATCCAACAGCTCTGCAACAGCCATCATTGAAACTGAATATTTCTGTCAAACAGACACAAACCACATAACTGAAAAGCTTCCTAAAGCAAAGGAAACAGTTGATAAGACTAAAAGCCAGCCTACTAAATGGGAAAAGATCTTCAACAATCCCTCATCAGACAAAGGACTGATCTCCAAAATATATAAAGAACTCAATAAATTAGACAGTAAAATTCTAAGTAACCCAATTAAAAAATGGGGTATGAGCTAAACAGAGAATTCTCAACAGAAGAATTTCAAATGGCCAAAAGATCCTTAAAGAAAAATTCAACTTCATTAGCTATGAGGGAAATTTAAATCAAAACAACTCTGAGATAACATTTTACACCTGTCAGAATGGCTAAGATCAAAAATACTAATGATAGCTTATGCTGGAAAGGATGTGGAGTAAGGGAACCACTCATCCATTGCTGGTGGGAATGCAAACTTGAGCAACCACTTTGGAAATCAGTGTGGTGGTTTCTCAGATAATTGGGAATAAACCTACCTCAGGATCTAGCAATACCACTCTGGGAAATATACCCAAAAGATGTTCAATCATACTACAAAAGCATTTATTTAACTACGTTTACAGTAGCATTATTTGTAATAGCCAGAACCTGAAAACAACCTAGATGTCTCTCAACTGAAGAATGGATAAAGAAAGTGTGGCACATTTACACATTAGGGTACTACTTAGCAGTAAAAAAAAACAATAACATCTTGAATTTTGCATTCAAATGAATGGAATTAGACAACACTATCTTGAGTGAGGTAACCCCGACCCCCAAAAATGAATATAGTAGGTACTCACTCATTAGTGGATTCTAACCATAAGCAAAGGACATTGAACCTATAGTTCATGATCCTAGAGAAACTAAGTAATAAGTTAAACACAAAGAAAACCTTATATAGACCCACCTAGAAATTGGAAAAAAAAAAAAAAAACAAGATCACCTGACAAAATTGGGAGCATGGGCGTAGGAGGTAGAAGGAAAGGGAGAAGAGGAGGGTTGAGAAGAACTTGAGGGAATAGGATAGTCAAGATGAAGGAAGGACAGATATGAAAGCAAGGAAAGAGATATCTTGATTGAGGGAGCTATTATGGGGTTATCAAGAAACCTGGTTCTAAAAAAATTCCCAGGAATCTGCAAAGATGACTGTACCTAAGACCCTAAGCATAGAGGAAAGGGTGTCTAAAATGGCCTTGCCTTGTAATCAGACTGATGATTATCTTAAATAGCGTAATGGAATCTTTGTCCAACAACAGATGGAAACAGAGTCAGAGACCCACATCAGGGCTCTGGACTGAGCTCCCAAGGTCCAGAGGAAGAGCAGAAGGAGGGAGAATATGAACAAGGAAGTCAGGACTATGAGGGGTTCAGCCACTGAGACAGTTTTCCTGAGTTTATGGGAGCTCACCAAATCCAACTGGACTGGGAGTGAATGAGTTTGGATCAAACTAGTCACTCTGAATGTGGTTAACAGTTGGGGCAGACTGAGGGGCCACGGACTGTGGCACTGGGATTTGTCTCTACTGCATGTACTGGCTTTTTAGGATCCCATTCTCTTTGCA
>NC_022027.1:14646155-14648598 GCF_000317375.1 Microtus ochrogaster
AAAGAGATGGAAAATGATATTTCATATTCATCAAAGGATAAATCCACCAAGATGGTGTATCAATTCTGAACATCTAAGCTACAAACACAGAAATGTGTACATTTGTAAAAGAAATATAATTAAATCTTCAATTACATATCAAATCTAATACATTAATGGTGGAAGACTTTAACACTTCACTCTCAGTAAAGAACAGATCATCCATATAGAAACTTCACAGATAAATAGCAAAAGTAACAGATGTTATATTTTAAATGAAACAAAGACTATCTCAAGAATGATTCATCCAAAAAACAGATTATATACCTTCTTCTCAGTACCTCATGGATCCTTCTCTACAATTGACTACATACTTAGTCACAAAGTAAGTCTCAACAGATACAAGAAAATTGAAATAACCCCTGTATCCTATAAGATCATTATTAAATAAAATTGAGTTTCAGAAAACCAGAAACAATGGAAAGCCTACAAACTCATGGAAACTGAACAACTCTCTATTAAATTAATGCTGAGCCAAAGAAGAAACACAGAAAGAAGTTAAGACTTCCTGGGATTCACTAAGTTCCTACATAAAGAAATTAGATAATTCTCATACCAGAGACTTAACAGAATACTTGAAAGATCTAGAAAATATTTACACATACAAATGGAGTAGACAGCAGGAAATAATCAATATCAGGCCTGAAATCAATAAAATATAAACAAGGAGTGCATTGTAAAGAATCAATGACATAAACAGTTGGTTCTTTGAGAAATAAAAAAGACAGACAAACTCTTATCCAAACTAACTAAAAGTAGGAGAAATAATATTCAAGTTAACAAAATCAGAAATAAAAAGAGACATAACAACAGACATCAAAGAAATTCAGACAATAATTAGGTTATACTTCAAAAACCTATGTTCCACAAAATAGGAAAATCTAAGGGATGTGAACAAATTTCTTGAGATCCACCTACCTCTGTCTCCTGAGTCCTGGGATTAAAAGCAAATCAGTAGCCTTTATGTACATAGATGATAAAAGGGCTGGAAAAGAAATCAGAGAAACACCACCCTTTACATTAGCCACAAAAAGCATAAAAAATCTTGGAGTAACTCTAATCAAGCAAGTGGAAGACTTGTAGGACAAGAACGTTAAATCTCTGAAGAAAGAAATTGAAGACACCTGAAAGTGGAAAGATCTCCCATGCTCTTGGATAGGTAGAATTAACATAGTAAGAATGGCAGTCTTACCAAAAAGCAATCTACAGATTTAATGCAATGCATCAAAATCCCAGCAAAATTCTTCACAAACCTCAAAAGAATGGTATGCAACTTCATATGGGAAAGCAAAAAACCCAAAATAGCCAAAAAAAAATCCTATACAATAAAAGAACTTCTGGAGGCATCACAATCCCTGTCTTCAAACTCTACTACAGAGCTACAGTACTGAAAACAGCCTGGTATTGGCATAAAAACAGACTGATAACCAATGGAACCAAATTGAAGACCTAGATATTAATCCATACAATTTTAAACACCTGATATTTGACAAAGAAGCAAAAAATATCAAAAGGAAAAAAGAAAGCATATTTAACAAATGGAACTGGCATAATTGGATAAGATTGAAAATAGACCCATATCTATCACCATGCACAAAACTCAAGTCCAAATGGATCAAAGACCTCAACATAAAGCCAGCCACACTGAACCTCATAGAAAAGAAAGTGGGAAGTACACTTGAACACATTGGCACAGGAGAACAATTTCTAAATATAACCCTAGCAGCACAGACACTGAGAGAAACAATTAATAAATGGGGCTTCCTGAAATTGAAAAGCTTCTGTAAAGCAAAGGATATAGTCAACAAGACAAAACGACAGCCTACAGAACAGAAAAAGATATTCACTAACCCCACACCAGACAGAGGTCTGATCTCCAAAATATACAAAGAACTCAAGAAATCAGTCATCAAAAGAACAAATTATCCTATTTAAAAAAAAAAAGGAGTACAAGTCTAAACAGAGAACTCTCAACAGAGGAATCTAAGATGGCTGAAGGACACTTAGGGAAATGTCTTAAGTGGGGGTAGAGTACTTAAAGAGATGACCAGAAAGTGAGCCTTTCTGGGGTCAGGTAAAAACATGATACACGGGAGTCTCCAACAAATCTACAAGAATGAACCCAGCTAAGACTCCTAGCAATTGTATATACCTAGCCTGAACTAACCATCTCCTGTAATAGGATTGGTAAGCACTCCCATCATCATCAGAGAACCTTCATTCAGTAACTTATGGAAACAACTGCAGAGACCCACATCCAGACAGTAGGCTGAGCTAGAGGAATGCTGTGAAGAGATGGAGGAATGATTGTAGGAGCCAGAGGTGTCAAGGACATCACAAGAAAACTTACAGAAACAACTAACCTAACTCATAGGAACTCAAAGACTGAACGCACAACCAGGGA
>NC_022027.1:14648998-14660958 GCF_000317375.1 Microtus ochrogaster
CCTTGTTCTTAATGAACAGATATAGGAGGAGTGGTTTGGGAGGGTTCAAAACATAGGTGCAGGAGGGAATGGAAGGAGAGGAGGTAGGGGAAACTGCAGTTGGGATGTAAAATATGTAAATTAATTAAGTAAAATATTATATATATGCATTTTAGGTGGAAATTATTTTATTTGAAACTATCATTTTACATTTCATTGAATTCATACACTCACATGATACAAATTTGTACAGTTTGTTTTTCCTGTAGCCATTGAATGAAGTTAATATTAGGTTCAAATTTACTTATTGAGTTAAGGAAGAATAAAAGTATCGGAATATATTCTAATTTCAAAATCTCTAGAACAGTTTCCTTATCCTGTAGCATATTAACTTATTCAGCTCACAGGGGTTTAAAGACACCATTTATCTAAATTTTTATTATTAAAGATCACTAGAAGAATACTTTTTAATATTATTGTAAAGCGCTTATCTATTTAAGTGCTTAAATTTGTATGTGGGAGGAGGTTGAACGCTAAAGGAAGAAGTGTGTGATCACATATCAAAAAGACCAAGGGTTTTTTTTTAATTTATTTATTTATTAAAGATTTCTGTCTCTTCCCCGCCTCCACCTCCCATCCCCCCCCTCCCCCAATCAAGTCCCCCTCCCTCGAAAGCCCAAAGAGCAATCAGGGTTCCCTGCCCTGTGGGAAGTCCAAAGACCACCCACCTCCATCCAGGTCTAGTAAGGTGAGCATCCAATCTTCCTAGGCTCCCACAAAGCCAGTATGTGCAGTAGGATCAAAAACCCATTGCCATTGTTCTTGAGTTCTCAGTAGTCCTCATTGTCTGCTATATTCAGCAGGTCCAGTTTTATCCCAGGCCTTGGTGAGTTCCCCATAGAACATCCCCATTGTCTCAGTGTGTGGGTGCACCCCTCGCGGTACTGAGTTCCTTGCTCGTGCTCTCTCTCCTTCTGCTCCTGATTTGGACCTTGAGATTTCAGTCCGGTGCTCCAATGTGGGTCTCTGTCTCTGTCTCCTTTCATCGCCTGATGAAGGTTAATATTCAGGAGGATGCCTATATGTTTTTCTTTGGGTTTTCCTTCTTATTTAGCTTCTCTAGGATCACGAATTATAGGCTCAATGTTCTTTATTTATGGTTAGAAACCAAATATGAGAGAATACATCCCATGTTCCTCTTTTTGGGTCTGGCATACCTCACTCAGGATAGTGTTTTCTATTTCCATCCATTTGCATGCAAAATTCAAAAAGTCCTTGTTTTTAAAATCAGCACTCATAAGTTTACAGAGTTCTCTAAAATATTGGTTAAAACACAGTGCTTCTTGAAGTTTTTCAGGTCTTTTATAGAGAGCTGTGTTGAGGAAATTGATTAGATTCATATTTTAATATGTCTAGGACACCCAATCTCAAAGTATACTTTCTGCTTCTCTGGCTATAACAATCTCTCTACACCCTCTTCCTCAGTAGTCCTGAAATCATATACACACAATTAGCATTTTAAGGACTCAGCATGTTGCAGTTATATATTTAGGAATTAATATACATGTGTATGTAACAACAATTAAAGAATTAGAGGCCATGAATATGAGAGAACATAAGGGAGGAACATATGGCAAGGATTAGAGGAAAGAAAGGAAAGATAGAAACTTTTATAATTTTTTTTATTTTGGAAATAAATAATAGAAATAAAACAATTAAAAATATAACAGCTAATACTTTCAGTGTTATTTGCTTCAAACTGTCTTAAGTATAGTAAGATTTTTAACTTAATTATGTGTGTTTGAATCTGTATTTGATTTCACACATATGAATGTGCCCCTGGAGGGCCAAAGAGGGCACTGGATCCCATAGACCTGGAGTTAAACATGGGTGTGGGCTGTTTGATGTGTATGTTGGGAACAGAACTTGGTTCCTCTACAGGAGCAATGCATGCTCAAAACCAGTGAGTCATCCATTCACCGCCAATGTGGAATAATTTCTCCATAGTTGAGAACATATATTTTTTTTTATTTTTGGCTGCTTCGTTACTCACATTCCTTTAGCAAGTCATGATCTTAATTATGAATTAATTATGAATTAATTATGAATACAGCATCTTCTATAGAAATATTTTAAGCTCTTTTCAATGGACCTTACAAGAAAACCACCTGCCAATGAAGAATTAGCACATGCTCTAATTCGGTAACTGTATATGAGATCCATGAGTTTCTTCTCTAACATGTGTGAAATTTAATAATGAATGCTCTCTTGCAAGATATGCAGTTCTGATTCCTAACTAACATGCAAGCCTAGAAAGGCTCTCAGATATTGGCATAGAATGCGAGAGCTGTTCCTAGGGATTGTGCCTTTTTTTATATGGAAAGTGTCATAGATAGGAATAAACATGAGGATCTTCAGCAGTGATAATCAAAGCATCAGCAGTGCTTGTTTACTTATTCGTTAAGCTATTCAATGAACCTTTGTTTAGTTCCTGCTCTGCTAATGACAGCTCTGATGATACAAAGGTAACAGAATCTCATTGATCCATTACTTTTCACCAGGTTCCTAGCATCCTGTGACAAGGAAGTGATCACTTAGATTTCTAAAGGTAATTATGGAAAACACTGAAGAAATTTTTTCTCTTTCTCTCCTCTCTATCTCTGTATCTTATTCTCAATTGCTAAATGTGTTTGCATTTAGCGATAAGAAAGTATATAAAAGAGATAAAGGATATATAAATCCTTTAACAAAGAATTATTAAATTTAAAAATAAAGATTTATTAAATTTAAAAAATGATTTATTAAATAGTGAAATAAATACATATAAAAATAACTTACAAACAAGTGCAAAATAGATCAGACTGATTTTTTTTGAGTTATGTATATTCTCCTAAAGATGTGAATGCGTGAGCAACTAAATCTCTAGTTAAAGAATAATTTACATTTTTTAAAGAGTAGAAGTCCATGCTCAACCCTGATTTGGTACAGATTCATCTGCTAAGGGTAAGAAAGATGAGCAGACATGCTCTCACCACATATGATACCTCCCTCACCAGGAGTAGGAAGGTGAGCTCTTCTTTTGAGATACCATTCTCTACAAAGAACATTTTAAAACCAAGGAGACATTTACACACTTCCTTTGAAGCAGATTTAACAGCCCCATTAATAGAGATGTTCTGTCTGTACCCGGAAGGAAGGAGCTAGAATTCCGTTTTCTACTGAGCAGTTGTATACTCATGTCTTGTTAACTGTCCTAGTTTGTTACCAGGTAATATATCTAGTTACCTTTCCTCGGTAATGACCACTCTTGTTGGAATTCTAAGTTCTAAACTCAGAACTAAGGGTAGAAATACACAGATTTATCCGTTTATTCCAGATTTCATTTCTATATCAACCATCCTGAGAAATTGTACTAAGTACATTTCATGCTTTTTCATTGTCAATATTTTTATTTATAGATTCTTCAGACTAAATTTTCAGATATGAAAGAGATGTTTTCTTTAAGGACTTTCCTGAATTTCTCTAAGAGATTATTTTTCTTAGTTTTATATTCCCTTCTGGCTCAACAGACAGTTCTCCATTATACAGATAATATAGAAACTTTTCATAGAAATTGTGGTCTTAACAGTCAATTGATCTAGTAGATAAAATCTGTCACTACAGCTATTTTTTTTCCTTTGAGATTAGAAACATACACACAGCAAATAAATCCAAAAAACTGAGTTAAGGTTTAATGCAGGATTTTGTAGTTCTATAACACAGTGTTTGAGAAAACCTTTAACAAACCAGAATTCTATGATAGGCCCAGGCATTTACTTGACAAATAAGCAAAGATGGTAGATAAACAAGAGGAAATGATGACATTGTGCAAATATGTTTTCCTTTGCAGGGCTGTGCTTAGAATTCCAAAGACCTCCTAGAAAGCCCACATTCAATTTTAGAGACATTAGAGTAATTTAATATGATGTTGACAGTCTGGTTCATCACTGCAAACTCTATAAACAAATGTAGATTTCAACTGGAAACTCTTAGGGAAACTCTAGCTGGTATGAGAATGAGTAGAGACTTCCCCTGTGAAAAGGCACTTTATTATTTTGGATATGATCTTATCTGTATACGGTTTATCATTCTTAATTTAGACATGTTAGTAATATTTGAAATATAACCTGGACTAATTACTATATATATATATATATATATATATATATATATATATATATATATATATGATCAATGATTTACTGTGTTCATTAATGGAATGGAGAACAGCTATGTGAGCCAATTTTACAAGGCTTTTACTGCCTACTCTTTCTCTCATCATGTTATATCCAGAGCAGTTTTTTAAGTGTACCAGCATGAAGGTTGCAATGACGGGCATAGTCCCCGTTCAGGTCAGATCTCTGAACAAAAATAAAGTCTTATATTTATAAATTTCTCAACCCATTTAAAATAAAGAGGAAAACAAAACAAAAAAATAAGAAAGCTTACAAAGAGACAAAAGATAGAAAATTATTGAGGCTTCTTTAAGGTGTTATCACATGGATATTTTACTTAAGAAGAGTTTCAGGAAGGAGGAAGATATTGAAGAGATCTCACATACATATATGTTATTGTCACACGTAATAATCATTATGCTTTAATATCATAAATGTTTAATATCATAAAATCAAAGTGTTATCAAGAAGCACATGTATGCATATATATGTACACACACACACACACACACACACGCATACACCTTCCTTTTAAGAAAGAATGTTGCAAGATGGCAGAAAATATGCCTGAAATTCCTTTTCAGTATCTGTTGATGGCAAGCACCTATTTATTTTCAATGACAATACAATACGCAAGAAAAATGTACTAAAATAAGGGTACAAATATTTGTATTTTTATTGTAATTTGTTCTGTCTTAGAACACATTTTCTTCTTGCTTCTTTCTGTATTTATGCCTTTATTTGTCACGTGTTCTTTCTGTTCATTTATTTGTACATCTCCTCAATTCATGCAATAAATATAATTTAAGGCTTCCTTGAAAACCTTGACCATGTTGGACATGCTATGATTGTCATACAAACAGGAATACAATAAGCTGTGTTCATTCAGTTTATATTGCTCTAGGACAAGACAAACACTGTGCCATAGACTAATAAAGAAGTTAAATATATCCTGCATTCAGACCCGATACAGTTTTGAAAAACTGTAAAATGAAAGAATATAATTTAAAAATTTGAGCTTCTGGAGTGGAATCTTCAAGAGGACTCTGTGGGTCAAATTTATTAAAAGCTGATAGCTGAGCGAGAGGATAAGAATGTAAAACAAACTGAAATTTCCAATTGCAAATCTAAGAAAGTGCTCCAGGCAGAAAGTTCAAGCAAAACAGATGCCCTGAGGGTGGAATACACTTGCCCTGGACAAGGGCAGGAGATACCAATAAGCTGGAGGGCCCTGAATCAAAAGACCAGAGAAGCTAGTTGACAGTTACCTGGAGAGGGAGCCAATGAAATTGTGCTGGGGAGACCTTAAGCAACAAAAGCAAAGAACTTCTCATTTAAACCAAATAGAACACTTCTTGAAATTTGAACAAATCAATAATACAATCCAACAAATTCTTACATTCATATGTGTGTGTGTGTGTGTGTGTGTGTGTTGTTTGTATAGGCATGTGCATTTAAGATTGTTTCTTCTTTTAAAACGTTTTCCATAGTACTTCATAAAAGTGTCATAAAAATTTTTAAAAAATTCAATTTTAGAGTCTTCTTTTTAATCTTAACAAAAGACTCTCAAATTTGAATAGCAATTATGAGTTGGAAAAAAAATCCACAAGCCATGCCAACTCCTCATCCTATCTTTAGTAATAATGGCAGGTGATAATGGAGTTTTCTTATCAGTAACTAGCTTCAGTTGAGGTTTTTATTTTTAATCCTATTTCTGACTTTCTCTTGTGTGATGATAGAGATGACTTTGATTCACCCTTTGGGATTTTGATCATTTGGTGGCAGCCGTCACATACCAGACAACACAGCTGACAATGAGGAGCACTGAAACACAAATCCAAATCCACAGTGCATCATAATATAATTCCCAGAAGAAGGCCTTATGACATTCAGTAAAATGAGCACCACAGTCACTGATATGTGTGGATCTGGAAGTGGTTGGATCATTCAGAGATTCCAAAAGTCATTTTCAATTAAAAAAAAAATGATTAGAAAGTCATGCAAACATAAGAGAATTCTGATTCCACACTAGCACTGGGTTCTCCAGTGTGGAATATTCACAAAGTACTAGTTATCTAAGGTAAACAAAAAAAAAAAGACTCTGCTCTTGCATCTGCCAGAGTAGGCCAGTAAGAAAGTAACTGCAGTATACTGCAGTAACAGGAAGTGTAATGAGAATTTGACAATATCAATACATTTGAATATTAGTATTGACTGTATCAGCAAATTAGAGGAAGACAAAGAGTGTTATGATGATTGTCAGCATTGCGGGACTGACAAGTAGATAAACCTTGCTGTAAGTTTGAATGGTAAGATCAGCACTAAGTTCAGGACAAATTTCAAAGTTCTTGGTCTTTCTGTTTTTCTTATATATGCTGTTGAAACTTTTCCTCATTAATATTTTTGTTTTAAAACCTGTTTATATTTTCTTTTGATATATAATAGTTGTCTAAAGCTAGATTTTAATAAGTTGTATTAAGTTGTATTTTATTATTTATTTAAAGGTGTTTATTATTCTAAAGTGTATAATACCATTGAATACATGATACTTACATTTTATTTGATATCATTATTAAGTAAATAAATTATGTCCATAAATATTTGTCTATCTGCCTAGGTGTACACTGTAATATAATGACAAAAATAAGATAATTTTTATGTTTTCTATTTGCGGAGTACTTTTATTGAAAAACTTAAAATAAAGCAAGCCTCTGAAATTTGAGTGGGGTCATGTATAAAACATTTTCATAGGAGACATGTTATTTTTACTTTTTATTTCAGTGTGATAATAACTAAGCAGGAAGAAAATGGTGATTAGTGATGAGCCAAGAAGGCAGCAGGGCCCTGCAAAAGTTGGGATATAAAAGTCCAGGAATTCTGAATGTTTTCCTCCTGTTAAGAGAAGCCAATGTGAACTTCGTTTGGGAGAATGTCATGGGTGGATCCAGAATTTAAAGGATTTTATCATTTGTTTTTTTTTGTTTTTGTTTTTTGTTTTTTGTTTTTGCTTTTTACTCATCGTAATTTTTTTAAATTCATTTATTTATTAAGGATTTCTGCCTCCTCCCCGCCACCGCCTCCCATTTCCCTCCCCCTCCCCCATCAAGTGCCTCTCCCTCATCAGCTTGAAGAGTAATCAGGGTTCCCTGAAGATAAAATGAGTAATGCGTAGATGAAGGACAGGTAATGAGAGACCACTCTAACAATTTCATTTGCTACATTTATACCAGATATCAGCTTTACTTAATTGGTGTTGGAGGGAAGAAAAAGAACATAACAGAGTTAATTTGAAGACTGAGAAACTTCAAGATTATCTCCAAGATGTTTTGCTCCCAGTTGCTAGAAGAACTTATAGTTACGGAATGTTTTGAGGGAAAGTGTTGAGAGGTACTATTTCATTGCACATGTTCCAAAGAAAATATTTAGTAAGTATATAGATACTTATGCCTGGAATAATTTAATTTATATTAGAATGACTGGACCTGAAATTAACTGTAAAGATTTGCATTTTATGTTATAACAAATATAGACATCCTGAGAAAGTTGTAAAGAGAAAACAATTGAAGATTCGTGTTCTCAGAGTATGAGACGTCCTCAGTGAGCCTAAATTAATTATCATTTAAAAATCATTCCTTTTAATACATGTGTAGACATTCATGTTTTTCTAAACATGTGGAATATTCTTTATATACTCATTTTCATATGAATTAAAAATGAATATTTTTAAATTTTTGATATTCATTCCAAAATTAAAGAGTACAACATTCATTTCAGAGTTAGCTTTGAAATTCTGTTGAATAGAAAGTGTTTAGATGGCTGCCGAGAACTTAAGTGTCATTGGAAGTCTGTTATGCATTGATTCATGATAGACAACTACTAAGAGAAAGATAAGTAAAAAGTTATCAGTTTTCAGAGATTCAAAATTCAATATAGAACATGGTGTTGCATAACACAAATTATTATTTTTGTTTCCACAAATCAACTAACCGTGGTTGTTTTGAATACCATTAAGTGCCTCTTTGGCAGGATGTACTATGTGCCTCTGTATCTACTACTCCATACATACAAAATGATTTAGTGGATTTCTCTATTGTAATCTGTCTCCCCACCCTATACCTATTATACTGGTACTAAAACCCACTTTGACAAATTGAAAACAGTCATGTTTTTATCAACACTGAATTGTATATAGAAAATATTGTATGGGAATTACACTTTGATAAATGGCAACATTCTGGGTCCCATCTTGAGTCCAGATGGTTACAGTGTCTTTAATACATGTAACCATTTGGTGTGAGCACAGTTGTGTATCCAAGTCTCCTCATTTCTGTTTAATGATGGATATGCTCCAAATAATACAAGATGTTCTCCCAACATGCTAAACTTCTGGTAAGCAAGCAGACAGTCAGCTTTCCCCAGTTTACCTTACTTTCATTATATTTGTTAAAAAAATGATCTGAGACTCACAGACATTATTAACTCATACTTCAAGTCCCAAAGAAAAAATACAAGCAGCACGTGCTTTATACCAAAAGAATGGAATTTTCAACTATTATCTCCGTACTGTGATGATAAGTTCCCAATCAGTGATTTCTGGGCATTGGCTATTTTTGCAAATTTGTCTGGAATATAATTAGAAAAGCAGAAAAACATTGTCTTTGTTACAATTAGATATAATATTTTGTGTAATACTTTAAATATCAAAACATTAGTCATGTATTTTTAGCCAGCAAAAATGACTACCAATTTGTTGGTTTTTGTTTTTTTAATTTTTTTTCACTAATAGGAATTTAAGATTTTTAATCTATTCAAAAATACAATTAATTCTAAGAAGTAGCCTGGCAGTGGTGTGTGAGTCTTTAATCCCAGCACCTAGGAGACAGAGAGAGAGGAGAATCCCTGGGTTTGAGGTCAGCCTGGTCTACAGGACAAGTTCCTGGCCAACTGGAGCTAGAGAATCACACCAAAATATTTCTTTGACTTCTTCCTACAATTGCCTCCATTAAAAAAACATCCACATTAAATGACTTGGCAATAAAATGTGCCCATATTCTTTATCCACTCTAGATTTGCATGTATATTTGTATGGGCATATGACAGATATATAAATAAATTTAGTATATGCTTATAGTAAAATTTATAACAAATACATAAATAAAAATATTTTTTCTCATAAACCTACTTGATATCTATCTAAAGGAACATAACTGAAAAGGCATATGCTACTATGGCAACACATGGGATGAACTACTAATTTAACTCATTCTCCTGTATTTATTCAATTATATGCTACAAGTAGATCTAACGCTATTATAAGAGTTGACATTTTATTACCAGAACAGAGAACATTCATACCCTGACATACTTTAGCTATGTTTCACTTGTATTTTTGTCTGATCACTCTAACCCAGGCCGATTATTATGTCTTTATGAATGACAAAGAATGAACAGAGCAATACAAAGCCTTCAGTCTTTGGTAAAAATATATGCTTCTGAAACAGTTAGTGTAATACATTTCATCCCAATTTCTACTTTAACAAATTGGTTGAATGGCACAAGGTTTTCCTCAGGTTATCCATCTTATTTAAACTTAGCAAAAATATGTATAAATTAATCTACAAGTTACATCTTATTATTTACCCAGTAGAGACCAGTTTTTCTACATGCAAGATTTTAATTTAGTGAAATATCAACTTTTCTTTTCATAATTTATTTCTAAAAGCATATTTTAGTATTAGGGGGATTTCTCTGAAAATGCCCCATGCTTCACAAAAATATTGTCTTAACTTTATGTATTTAGACTCCTTGAGTTGACCTGTGACTAGAGCAGACCTGGAAAAAATGGTTCATTTATATGTTCCTGATTAAATAAATATTTTTATTTAACAAATTATTTTGTAAAAATGTGTACATTAATGGGAACCATAATTTTTATTTTATATTTTTTAAAAAGAAAACAAGATGTGTATTTTTCATTTTACATATCCACCCCAGTTCCCACTCTCTCCTCTCCTCCCATTCCCTCCACCTTCCCTCTTACCTCACACCCCATCCACTCCTCAGAGAGGGTAATGCGCATTACTCCAAGGAAGGATCAAGGCCCTCACCACTGTATCAGGCTGAACAAGCTATTCATCTAAAGAGAATGGGTTCCAAAAAGCCAATACAAGCAGCAAGGACAAATCCTGGTTCCAACGCCACTGGCTTCACAGTCTTCCCCAGTCATAAAACTGTTTCCCACATTCAGAAGGTCCATTTTGGTCCTATGCTGTTTCCTTTCCTGTCTGACCAGAGTTGGTAAGCTCCCATTAGCTCAGGTAAGCTGTTTTAGTGGGTGTACCCATCATGGTTTTGACCTCTTTGCTCATATTCTCACACCTCCCACTCTTTAGCTGGTCTTCTGGAGCTCACCCAGTGCTCTGCTCTGGGTCTCTTCCCTGTCTTCATCAGTAGCTGCATGAAGGTTCTATGGTTACATATAAGATCGTCATCAATCTGAATACAGGTCAAGGTCAGTTGTGGAAACTGTAGTAAGGAGATTCCTTGTTTGTTCCTGGCTGCCTGGCTAGCTTAGACCTGAAATAATCATACAGAAACCATAGTATTTAAATCACTGCTTGGCCCATTAACTCTATCTTCTTATTGATTAACTCTTACATATTAATCTAACCAAGTTCTATCAATCTGTGTATCGCCACGTGGCTGTGGCTACTGGCTAAAGTTCCCATTGTCTGTCTCTGGCAGGTTACATGGCTTCTCTCTGACTCTGCCTCCCTTCTCTCAGCATGCCATTTAGTTTCCCCCCACTTAACTGAATTCTACCCTATCAACAGGCCAAGACAGTTTCTTTATTCATTAACCAATAAAAGCAACATATAGACAGAAGGACCTACCACACCAGGGCACCCTCTCAACTACTGTTTAATTTTTTTAATTAGTTAATATTTAAGAGTTAGCCAATAAGAAGCTAGAGCTAATGGGCTAATTAGTGATTTAATTAATACAGTTTCTGTGTGATTATTTTGGGTCTAAGCTAACTGGATAGCCGGGAACCAACAAGTGGCCTTACTCCCTCCATCATAGATTAGATGGCCAGAAACTTTTGACTGGAGATATCACAACCCAAGGGATGAACATAGCACTGATGTTTACCTAAGTTCACATAGCATCAAACATCTTTCACTGTATTTAGGTTTATAAACCCATAGACAAAAGATAATCTCAGCCTTAATCATAAAGTCTCTTTGTAGGACTGACTGAGAGTACAAAGATTCATAGCTAGCCTCTTAGTGAAGAATTAAAGACAATTTAGGGTCACGTTTTAAACAGGACATTTATAACACATCTAAGTCTCTGAGAACAGTGCAGAAGGGATTACATAAAAAAAGTGTGAGCTAGGGAATAAGGAGAAGAGCTGTTAAATGACTATGTCTATGCAGGACAAAGTCATTGTGATGTTTAACCCACAACATCTGTGTTCCCCTGCACTGGGCCTGAACAAGGTAGCCCTGATCAACAATCAGTCATGAAAAGTTGGCAGGTTCTTGCAGCCCTATTTCCTTCTGAAGTGTTTACTATTGATAGATTCTTAGAAATGGCAGGAATGATAGTGGTATATCTTTGTTTTCAGGTGTGTATCTATCACTGACCCATCAGGGTTCCACTAGAAAACTCAAATCTCATGATCACAGGGAGGGCTCTGGCAAAACAAAAACATAAGCATGAGAGAGAGAGAGAGAGAGAGAGAGAGAGAGAGAGAGAGAGAGA
>NC_022027.1:14661058-14683328 GCF_000317375.1 Microtus ochrogaster
AGAGAGAGAGAGAGAGAGAGAGAGAGAGAGAGAGAGAGAGAGAGAGAGAGAGAGAGCCCCATGTACATGTGTGCATGTGTCTGTCTCTGTGTAGGGGATTGTTGTGGATAAGGACAGATAAGTGGGGAAGGGTGCTGAGAGTAATCAGTATAAATTAGAAACATGCAAGAAATTGTTGAACAAATTTAATTTTAAAAGAGTTATGGGACAGAACTTGTTCTTGGATTTTTTCCTCATTTTAAAGCTTCCTTTCCCACTTTTTTTCTTTTTTAAATAGTACATACTAATGTTTTTGAGGCAACTAAATGTGAATTTGAAAAAAAAAATTCTCTCCAACTTGTCTTTATCATTCAATTTACCTTTAGCTTTATTTCGGTTATTTTGTGGATGAGTTGCCTTTATTTATTCCAGAACTTCTTCCTCTTTGTTTGCCTTTCTTTATCTGCCTGTCTTTATTTCATGTTCAGAACAGTCTGTGAGGCTGTTTTCCCTGCTTTTATTTTCCCTTTGTTGATACTCCGGTGCTCTTACTTTGCTGCCAGAGTCTAAACGAGATGTGAAGCTCCTATCTCATGTGGATTTACTCTGGGCTGCACAACATTTTTCTTTTATGTTTTTGTTTGTTACAAATTATCATGGTTTATAAACCCTTCCAGGCTTTTCAAAGGGTTTTATATTACTAAACATGAAAAATAAAAGGATGTAGCAATTTCAAAGGGACAAATTCCCTTTCAAGAGTCACTGAGGATGCAAAGTAAAGCAATCGAATGGCTATTGGATGTATTTTCTACCATCACGAGGTGATCCACTAGCTCCTGGAATGTCACGGAAGTTAATGAGGCAATTTCCTGCAGAGAGATGGGACAGAGCAGAGCTAACCTCATGCTACCTTCTGCACAAAAAAAACAAAAGGCACTTTTCTCACTGCAATTTATAGTTTCAAAATAATTCAGAAAATGGTATCTACTTATGAAAAATTGAATCACTGTGCCAAGTTTATTCAGTCTCTCAGACATCAGGGGAAAAGGTATATTTTTGTGCCTTTTTAGCGGAACCTAGTTTTTCCTAAGCAAAGTCTCATCCCAAATTTTAAAGAAAGACCCAAAAAAGGTTTCTACCTGCCTTAAAGTCCTTCAAGATTTCTATTTTAAAGGTCTCTTTCTAGCAAAGGAAGGTACAATATCTGTCTCATTAAAAATTATACAGAAGATATATTCTTTTACACAGCTACATTCTAGGAGATTTATGAATATGCGTTAAGAGGAAACAATAACAGTAGCAAAATAATGCATGAAGATTCCAAAATGCACGGACTCATCATCACATCCCCGTTGTGCAGGCAGGGAGGTCCAATCATGTACTTTGAACAGTTCAGTCTGGACTGTGAACTTTCCACCTTTGTATCAAAGGGAGGTAAAGCCAATAGACTTTCATGAGAAGAACTAGCACATCCAGTTGTCAGCGTGAAAATTGCTAAATGGAAACAAAGTTGCTGATCAGCCCAGAAAATGACTGTTATCTTTGGTATTTTCGGTTCTACATGTGTATTCTCAAACATTATGATTTTGTTTGCTTGTTTTTGTGTTCATAAAGTGGAATTAAAATCTGTGCCTTCAGAACACCTTTACTTGCACAATGCTATGATTCTAGATTGCACAATGACTTTTAAAGGTAGATTTATTTGCAAATATTAGTACTTTCCATCTGAGGGTCATATTACAAATTACAATAACTTCTTTTGTGTGACAGTGTATCTGTTTATTTACTTAAGATGTTTCCAGCCTTAGTTACTATAGAAATTTCATGTTTATTGTTTCAAAGTTCTTGACTTACCCTAGATTATTTTATTAGCATATGAATTTTGGGAATTTTGGGGTATATTTGCTTCTTTATTTTTAATAAGTACTATCAGTTTTCCAGAATGCGTGACCAATGTGATTTTAGTTTGTGAGAAGTTCCATAATAATGCTGCTAAGGAGTTCTCGCCAACTCCACTGTTTATCATACTGATAATTAAAGTTTGGAGTCTGTAGCCTCTCTCTGCTTTACATTGCTGCTCTATTGGGTCCAGACTGTAGTAATAGGAGTGGCAGGGCTGCGTCTCCAGCACCCCGGCCACCTCCGGCTAGCTTTACCCAAAATAATTACACGGAAACTGTATTCTTTTAATCACTGCTAGGCCCATTTCTATCTAGCCTCTTCTAGGCTAACTCTCGTTCCTGGACTAGCCCATTTCTAGTGTAGCCCACAAGGTGGCTTACCAGGGAGATTCTAGCCTACGTCCATCCTGGGTCGGAGCTTCATTGCGTGTGCCTCACAGAGCAGAGCTCTCGCATCCGCCCTGGAGATGTGAGCATGGCGTCTCTGCTCCAGAGCAGAGCTGTCGAGTCTGAGCTCACTTCCTCTTCCTCCCAGCATTCTGTCTGTTTACTCCACCAAACTATGTTCTAAGCTATGAGCCCAAGCAGTTTGTTTATTACTTAACCAATGAAATCAACAGATTGATATATGACACTCCCACATCACCAGACTGCTCTATGTGAAGAATAGTTTACTTGTTTCAGGAGATCGGCAGGTTAATAGTTTCTTCTTTGATGATAGTGTCATAAGAGAGTATAACTGTAAGTAATAGTAAGATATAGCCTCTCTTACACTGGGTTTACTGACATCCTACTAGTAATATAAGTCAGAAAGCTAACCCCTAAAACAGAAGTAGGTAACTGTATTAAAGTCTTTTTTCTTCAAGACTGGTATTTTTTTTTTTCTGTTTAGCTTTCAAGCCTGACTTTGGAACTTGCTTTGTAGACCAGGCTGGTTTTAATCTCACAGAGATCCACCTATCTCCGCCTCTCACATGCTGTGATTAAATGCCTGCAGCACCACCACCCTGCCTTTATTCGTATTTTAATGGAATATATCTGATTATATGACAAAAGTGTATTTTTAAAGGTATTAAAGCCAGAGAGGAGAGAGTGATATTATTCGTCTGAGAACTCCCTCAGCTACAATACTAAGATGCATCCACAGGTGATGATTACAAGTAGCCATTTGCCTTCTGTTTTTGTTTGAATCCAATTCAGTGGTAGGCAAACTCTTTCATTAAACTGTAAACATGATCAACAGGTCATGGATGGGCAACCCATACTATTGTTTAGTAAATAGACATGGCATTCAACTGCCTTCTAAATATTTGTATTTATAACCAAACAGTGCTACCCTTAGCCTTGGTTAGAGAAAATTTTCTTTATGTTACTTTGTGGTTAATACAGACACATAACTATTCAAACAGCTGAAAATAAACAACTGTTTAACAGTAAACCCCAAATGGTGCATCTATACAACCCACTCCAAATTTTAAGAAAAAGTGAGGACAGAAAGAATGAGGAGGAAAACTATAAAATGCTATCATCTGAGTTGTCATGATGACTACACCATCATAACAGAAAGTTGGTTATCTGTACCAAGATTTTATTACGTTTGAGGGGGAGGCTCTTTATCCTCTATAAGATGCTATTGGCAGTTAAGGTTTTCTGGCAGAGGAGAGGACATATTTATTCATGGTTATAACTACTGTTAAGTTAACCATGGTCCAGTGAATAACAGCTTCCCTTTCCAACTGATAAAGCCTGCGAGAAATTCTTACATCTGAAACTCAGAACAAACCATGGAAGAGAGGAGTGGAAGGGCTGTAGGAGGCAGAGGTCTGGGACTTCTGCTATAAGACAATGTGTCCTAGACACGACAGGGATAATGTACCCATGACACCTCAACAGTTAGTTGCCTAAGAAAGAAGAGCTTGATGATGTAATATCAGTTGGCCTGCCACTGTAGACAGGAGGGATTTCTTTAAGGTCTTACCATAACATGGAGCCAATACCTCCTCAGAGAAGGAGAATCAGTTTATTTTGAGTTCCTTTGCAGATTTTCTAATTCTTTGTGGTGAGTCCTGCAAACATACATATGATCAAATCTAAATGGACTCAATATATAAATATGTGTGTGCAATATGTGTGTATGTTTTAAGTGTGTGTTCATTTATATACATATACTTTTATACACGAATACATATATGTTCATATCTATGTACAACAATAATATTTAAAGAAGAGATTGAAAACTTTAGAGAGATATGAACAGAGTGACATAGATACAGTGCTCATGCATAAAATTCGGAAAAAAAAAACTATTTCAAAAGACACTACTGCTCTCATGCATGGAGCATAAATAAATTCAGTGCATCACAAAGTCAAAACAGTTTAACAAAAAACAATTGCAAAGAAAAGGGTGTTTCCTTAGACCAGGAGAGGAATGAAAAGATAAGAGGAGTATTGCTGACTAAATTCCATTATATACATGCTCTAAATTATAAGAAAATTGTTGGAGGAAGGTCGCTCGTTGGTTTTTGACCACCTAGATAGCTTAGACTCCAAATAATCACACAAAACAGTCTTAATTAAATCACTGCTCGTCCCATTAGCTCTAGCTTCGAATTAGATAACTCTTACATTAATTTAATCCATTTTTATTAATTTGTATATTGCTAGTGGCTATAGCTTACCAGGTAAAGTTCTCAAATCTGTCTCCGGTGACTCCAAGGCTTTTCTCTGACTCCACCCTTCTTTTTCCCAGTATACAGCCTAGCTTTCCCCACCTAGTTCTGGTCTTCCCTGCCATAGGCTCAAAGCATTTTTTTTATTCCTTAACCAATAAAAGCAACATCAAGGCAGAAATACCTTCCACACCATTTTCCCTTTTCTTTTTAAACAAAAAGGAAGGCTTTAACTTTAAAATAGTAAAATTACATATAACAAAAGAGGTATCAAGCAAGAATTACAGCTACAATATTTATATTTACTTTTTATCTGGTTTTCAACTCCATCAAAGACTACAGAAGGATAGAAGGATATAATATTACTTATGTAAACATGAAGTAACTTTAAAAATTCTAGAATTGACAGAGACATCTTGCTACCTGGACCATGATCCAAAATTCTTCTGTACCCTTAGGGCATTCATCTTTAGCCTCCTGGCCCATAGTATCCAGCAGACTTTTCCATGAAGCAGGACATTTCAAAAACAGTCATGCCTTTACTGGTAGTTTGTCCATCACATTTTTCTGTTTCCTGCAGAATGTCTAGAAGACTCATAATGCAGGAAACGTGTAGGATAGTCCCACCTTTAGGCTAGTTTAGCAGTAATTTCTCTGTGTGTACTTCCTGTCCAGTTTATCAAGCAGTCTAGGCAAGAGCAATTTCTCCCAAATGATCAACCAACTCCATAAGGAGACTCTTCAATGCCCATCATCTTCTTTAAGTGGTTTGGTACTGACAGGAGCAGACATGTCTCACTATCATAAAAAGTTTTAAGTTTTTAAACATTTTAAATGCCATGTTCTGAAGGTCTCTGAAAGATTTGAAGAGTACCTATCTAATTGAAATATATCTCTATACACCTAGAAAGTCTAACGTGACTACAAGGGTGACTATTATAGATGATTATTTGTTAACCTATATTTCTTAATTATACATTATACATATTAAGTGAACACAATCACAATACCTTAATCAAAAGCAGAAATATATATATATATATATATATATATATATATATATATATATATATATATATATAACAAGATTGTCCTTGAATTTGCAAAGTACTACATTTAATTCCAAACAACACACAAACATATGCACACACGCAAACACTATTTCTTAAACACTTTACTGCGAGTGTCACATTTGCATAGAAACCTTTGCCTTTAGCATCCTAGTCACTTTGTGCAGGTTTGTTGAAGATTTTACTGGCTCCTTGTTTTGTGATTTCTCTGTATAAAAGTATAATCTGTGGCTCCTGAATGCCTTATTTTTCCTTCCAAAGTTTTGTACTATTTTCTTTGCTTGCTGTACTGAACATCTTGGTTATTAAAGTAAAATAGTCTATGAAATAAATCTAGAAGCACATTTAACTTTTAAATAGAACTTGAAAGAAATGGATTCCTGTATTTTATCATAAGTTTTCTCTGAGATTTAGAAAAACTTTCTTTCACTTTTTGAAAGTTCCTTCAGGTTCCAACCTTTTAAAAATACATGAATGACTGTTTCATTTTACAAATGCCTTTATTGTATCTATTCCAGAAGACTATTTCAGTTTTTATTCTCTGTTCTTTCATGTGGTTATATTTGATTAATTTTTTCAATGTCAAATTAACTTTCCACATCTCAAACAGTATAAAAGTTAATCATTATGTTTTATTCTAATATACATTGAAGGATACAGCTTAAGGAACTATTAAGAATTGTATGTCTTTATTAGTGATTAAGATTGACCTTAAATTTCCTGTTTTAATTTACCTTATTTTTCACTTTTAATTCTTTATTTCAAGTTCCTTTCTCCTAAAATATATTGAAAATTGATTAATCCTACTTTATTTAAATTTGGAGTGAAGAAAACATGTTTGTATAAGCTTCAATAGAGGTTACTACTAGAAAGACTAGGGAATACTGATTTAATTTTTTGATTAAATATGCATTTCCATATTTTTTTGTTCTTTTGAATTTATTTTTTAATCTGTATATCTTACAGATCTATTAAATCCCATTCATATTTTATGGTTTCTATATTTTGAATTTCAACACTTGAAATTATATTTTTTAATTTCATTCCTTTGCTAGGTTCATGTCATCTATTTATTTATTTATTTTATAAGACAAGGTCTGTTATAGTCAATTATGGCTTCAAATACAGCTGGACTTGAACACTTGATCTTTCTAATCAAAATTTCTCTGATGACAGACATGTATTACCATACACAGCGATTTATTTGCCTTTCAGCATTTTATAATAGTATTTTTCAGGATATTGAATAAATCATTAGGTATCTTTCTTTGTGTATGTGTATGTTATAATGTATTGTCAATTCAGTGTACTTTATAATTTTATCTCTAAGTTTAAATTATTAAAAGTTTATTTGTTTTTATTTTAAATGACTTGCTAATGGCTACTGTGATTTTTCCCTCAAAATAATAATTTACTAAGAAATTACTTTGTTAATTTTTACAAATTTAGTCATTTTTCTTAGTTTATGCTTAATTTCTATATTATAGCTTATGGGCATGTTCTGTAGTTCTTATTTATGTCCTAATATTTTAAAATTCATGCCGGTGTACTTAAAATGAAATTACAAACTCAAATGCACTTGAGATCATGAGCAAAGACTGTATAAAACAGAGAAGTGTCTTCCTTGCAAAGCCTGGTTATAATAAACTCAGTGTGTGATAAGTCTATAACTTTTCCATATGCCACTCTGCTTTGAAGTTGCAAAAAAAAAACCAGTTTCTCTGATGTAATATATTCTAGAAAAAATAGGGGAAAATGCAGAATTAGACAAATGTGATAAAGTCATTGCTCTGAATATGGTTAAGAATTTTTTTATATATCTTGTTCAATGAGAAATTAAATTACTTTTGCAAAGGTTAAAAATATTCCCACTTTAGTGTAATGATGTAAAATATAACCTCACACGTACATTAATGTAAGTACACCACTTGTTTGTTTCCTGGCTGCTCAGCAGCTCAGACCCAAAGTAATCACCCAGAAACTGTATTAATTAAATCACTGATTGGCTCAGTAGCTCTAACTTCTTATTGGCAAATTCTTAATTTAACACATTTCTATTATTCTGTGTATCTCCACGCGGCTGTAGCTTACCAGCTAAGGTTTCAGCATCTCTCTTTTAAGGGCTACATGGCTTCTCACTCTGACCTCTCTTACTTTCTCCCAGCATTCAGTTTAGTTTTCCCTGCCTACCTCTATTTCCTCTACAGGCCTAAGATAGTTTCGTTACTAATCAATGGTATTCACAGCAATACAGAGGGGAATCCCACATCACATTAACATTAATACAAACAATGATTTTGAAGATTTGCATCTGAAGTTTCCACTGAAACTTTTAAAAAAGTATACTGCTTTGGACTAAAGTTTTAAAGCTTTTTCATTTTCTGAGAAATCACCACAATGATATCCAATGGGGCTGTATCAGCTTGCATTCCCACCAGCATAAGTTGTCATCAGTGTTTTTGACTTTGACCATTCTTACAGGTGTAGGATGGAATCTCAGAGTTGTTTCGATTTACATTCTCTGATGACTAAGGATGTTGAACATTACTTCAAAGTATCTTTCAGCCATTTTAGATTCCTCTGTTGAGATTTCTCTGTTTAGGTATGTACTCAAAATTTTTATTGGATTATTTGTTCTTTTGATGATCAATTTATTGATTTTTTTTGTATATTTTGGAGATCAGATCTCTGTCTGATGTGGGGTTAGTGAAGATATTTTCCTATTCTGTAGGCTGTTGTTTTGTCTTGTTGATCATGTCCTTTGCTTTACTGAAGCTTTTCAGTTTCAGGAGGTCTCATTTATTAATTGTTTCTGTCAGTGTCTGTGCTGCTGGGATTATATTTAGGAAGCGGTCTCCTGTGCCAACACATTCAAATGTACTTCCCACTTTCTCTTCTATAAGGCTCAGTGTGGCTTGGTTTATGTTGAGGTCTTTGATCTGTTTGGACTTGAGTTTTATGCACAGTAATAGATATAGGTCTATTTTTATTCTTCTGCATGTTGATATCCTGTTATGCCACCACCATTTGTTAAATATACTTTCCTTTTTCCATTTGATATTTTTGCTTCTTTGTCAAAAATTAGGTCTTAGAAGGTGTGTGGATTAATATCTGGGTCTTCTATTCAGTTCCTTTGCTTGTCCTGTCTGTTCTTATGCCAATACCAGACTGTTTTCAGTACTGTAGCTGTGTAGTAGAGTTTGAACTCAGGGTTTGTGATGCCTCCAGAAGTTCTTTAATTGTACAGGATTGTTTAGAAAAAACCTTCCTCAAGATCCAGTAATACCACTTTTGGGTACATATCCAAAGTATGCTCAACTGTGCCACAAGGACATGTGTTCAACTATGTTCATAGCAGCACTGTTTGTCATAGCCAGAATGTGGAAACAATCTAAATACCCCTTGAGCAAAGAATTGATAAGGAAAATGTGGAACATTTACACAATGGAGTACTACACAGCAGAAAAAAATGACATCTTGAATTTTGCAGGAAAATAGATGAAGTAGAAAACATCATTTTGAAAGAGGTAACCCAGACACAGAAAGACTGTTATAACATGTACTCACTCATAAATTGTATTTAATCATAAAGCAAAGAAAACCAGCCTACAAATCACAATCCCAGAGAACATAGAAAACAATAAAGACACTAAGAGAGACATACATAGATCTAATCTACATGGGAAGTAAAAAAAGACAAAATCTCCTGAGTAAATTGGGAGCATAGGGACCTTGGGAGAGGGTTGAAGGGGAGGGAGAGTCAGGAAAGGAAGCAGAGAAAAATATAGAGCTCAATTAAAAATCAATAAAATAAAAAAAACTTGCATCCTAAAAAAACAAAAGCTTTTTCATACATAACAAAAACCAATAGCGACTGCTTTCACATTTGAAATGTTGGAGGTTCTCAGGTAACCCTCTTTACTTAAGGGACTGTCTGGTGTCCAATAGTGAGTCTCAACTATCCACATAGGGCGGTCTCTTTGACAGGTTCCATACAGACTCCAGTGTTGTAACGAGACCTCTTGCTCATTTCTCGGCTACGCAGACTCCCAAGTTAAATACACTATCTGGTTTTGCAATTTAAGATTTTTCCTGTGGTCAGAAAATGCTGCAGCTGTGCTATAAAGTGGCACAGTGCTATAAAACTATAAAGCAGATGCAGTAAAATAATGGGTATAGACAGTCATATAGCCAACATAAATAGTTTAAAACTAACAAAGTGAAGTCTCTAAAGAAAGAGTAAAGTAATATAAAACACATAAGCCATGTAAAGAAGGGACATATAAAGGGTGTCTGGATCCTATATGGTACTTTGTTGACTTTAAATTTTTAATGCTAATGAAGAAAAGCCAATAGCTGGTGAGAGACACTTAATTATGGGAACTGCTAAATTAAACCAGCCCATATATTTTAAAGATGTCTTAACTTCAAAATGGAAGTCAGAAAATATGGTACATTGAGATAAAAGTTATACCTTTGTTTCCACAGAAAACATAATGTTACGGTTCTCTTCCAAATTAAAAAAGATCAGATTTGCTTGGGGGAAACCTCCTGAAAATCTTGAAAAGAGACATAAAGAAATAAAACCAAGAAAGACTACAAGACTGGTGACATATACGCTAATCCCTCTAAATGGGAACAGCTCTGAGACCAGATGAATCATGATAAATCCTGTTGGCTACAGAGTCCTCATGACTTTTTATTCATACCATCATTTCATATGGCACTGATAGAGTTTTGGTAATACAGTCCAAATGGACTTATGAATTTGGCAGCTGCCTTTTACATGCTCAAACAGAAAAAAAAAACATTTTGGCTGACTTGTATATACTACTACACATTCCATACTTGTATTAATGTAGATATATATATTACTTTTAACAGTTTTTATGTTTTCAGAAAGACAAAAATGACAAACATTAATGATGACAAGCAACTCAGGTGATCCAGCCACTCCCAATGCCTCTTTTGCAGTTTTCTCAAAATTCTATATCCAAACAACTTCAAAGTAAGTAGCTGAGATGGTCCAGCCTCACACAGTACTCCATCCAGGGCTTCATATAAGTCCTACACTTTCCCATTACACAGACACTGGACAACAAATACTACAGCTACCTCTCCCAGAACTTGATCATTATCCCAATTTTCTAGTGGTCTCCTTAAGATGACATCAATTGCAAACAACAGAAATTTTAAGAATACTATGCTCACAGTCCCAAGAGATGGGTTGGGTGGTTTTGTGTTTTTGTTGTTCCATGGGGTATGGATGTTTGTTATCGTTTAGGGAATTGGTTGCAAGTTGCTACTCATCATGGTGAGGGAGGAAACTAAGTAAGGGAGGTTAGACTCAAGGATGTCTTTCTGAAAATAACAAAGTAGGATAGGGGAATGATA
Source organism: Microtus ochrogaster (assembly GCF_000317375.1). NCBI lineage: Eukaryota > Metazoa > Chordata > Mammalia > Rodentia > Cricetidae > Microtus > Microtus ochrogaster. Next base: position 14,672,072 of record NC_022027.1, read on the forward strand.
AAATAAGAGGGCAAACTATTAAATCTACTTTTAGAATAAAAAGCAACTTCTAGTCTCAAATTTTTTTGGTATGGATACAAATTTAAGATTATTTTTGTCTTTACGTATGGTCTATATATTTCTAGTCTTGTTTAAGGTATTGTACCTTTGCAACTTATATAAAAATTTAATGTAAAGTTCTCATCCTTGAAATATTTGTACACTGAGTGAAAATGTGCTTCTGTGATTGGTGTAATGAAAGCTGAAAGCCCAATAGCTAAGCAAGAGAGACAGGTGAAACTTTGGTATGAGAGTGGAAGAAGAGATAACTGAGGTGCACAGCAGATGCCAATGGAACAAATCAGCTCTACCTGGAGAGGAAAAGTAAGATAGCCACATGAGAGAACATAAGATTATATAAACCGCCATACTTCACAGAACACTGTCAAGCAAACTATTTCAATTATATATATATATATATATATCGATATATTTATATATATATACCTTACTTAATAAAACTTTATTTTTAATAAAACTGTGGAGGATTCCAAAATCATAATATTTATCTCAGGAAAGAGATTGTTATACATAGATGATAGTATATCTAGTATTGAAATTTATTGTGAGAGACAATATTTGGTTATTTTTATGAAATACTTTAGAATACATTTGTGATAGATTGGTAAGCCTGTAAAGGATAACACTTAAAAGTAGATATTAGATACAAAACATGGAGAATCTTTGAAACATTAAATTCCCAGCAAATAAATTTCTTTTAAATTTATTAATTTGATAAATTTTCAATCTTCACATTACTTTGACTGAAATAGTATTTTTTCATTCCTCATAGATGCTAATGATGTCTTAAATATGATATATAAAGTTCATTTTATCTTTCAATAGACCCTTGACAAAATTTGCCATATAGAAAATTCTTGGAAAAAGCTATGAAATACACAAAATTTTGTTCAATTTGTCAAAGGTGAAACTTATTAATTAAAGTGGAAGGAACTGGAATATAAAATGAAAATGAAAGAAGAAATGAAGTAAGGATGAAAGGGAGGATCAAAGGGAAGAGAAAGGAGAAGAGGATAGAGAATGGAAGAGGAGGAAAGAGAGAAGGGAAGAGAAACAAAGGGGAAAAAGAAGGAAAGTAAAGAAAATTTCAGTATATATTAGCTGCACATGGAAATCCTTGAGATGGAGGAATTGAACGTTCTGGCACAATGGTTTTCCTTCTTTCCACATCTGTTGATATCAAACCCAGTCCAACCAATTCAGCAAATGCGATAGTAGAGATACAGAGCAGTGATGGGGTGGGTTGTTGTGGCCAAAATTATCCTGACATAGGGAGCATTATATAAACACTCATTTCTCATGGTTAGACATTTAAAAAATCTTCTGATGAACACACAGCCAGTTTCTTAGCAAGTAGTAGCAGTATTATAGTTGCTAAGTCACTTCTTACTGAGAAGCCAATTTAAACAGAAATGGACAGGCAAGCTGCTAACAGTAGGGTAGAAGCTTCAGAGGTGTGGAAGGAGAGAGGAAGAGGTGAACAGCAGGTTTTCACATTAATTTGGCCAATCACCTTTGCACTAAAGTGATGATGGAAATCTCATAAGGTGTGAATGAAGATCTCCAACCAGCAAGTGAGGAAGTTACATAATATATCAGTCATAATGACTCTCTGACTGCATGTATGTTGAGTGTTCCATTCATAATAAAGTAAATTTACTGGCATTGTGGAGTGAAAGGGCTGATTTTGAAGTTAGATGAGTTAAAATTACCTCAGTACATTGGATGAATCCATTTAACAATTTTCTTTTGCCTACTGGGTTTTTATCTGTAAAATACTGATACTGGATCATATCATGTGCAAGGCCCATTGAGCCCCAAAAGAACTGTGAATATACATACATTTAATAACTGATTTCTAATAGAGACTGATATGATATAACAGGAAGCCAAATCATTTCATATCAAGGGAAAGAGATTTGGAGTGGAGGGCTAAAAATACTTGGTTGGATTTTCATTACTGCCTTAGGAATCTTAGATATGTAACTGACTGTTCAGGATACCACGTAATTTTTCACAAAGAGATATTTAGTAACGAGTAAAACAAATAGGTCAAAGATATTTTGATAGACACTTGAAATATTATGAAACAACACATACATTTTATGAAAACCAGTAAATTATCTTTCTATATTCTTGGTGTACATTTTCTTGACAACTAAGAACTAATATGCCCTCTTGCTGTCTTACTAACCTCATAATGATATAGATCCTGAGTTAAGATTTTATTTGAAAAGAAAATAGAACAACTGCTACTCTCCACTCATGGTTGCTAAGTGAGCTCCTCATTAATAAGAACTAAGCAAACATTTCTGTGATTAATCCTCACTATTTTGATATAGAGAATTAAGGGCTAATTTGACTTCATGATATAAAGATATTCACAGTTTAATACAGTTATTAAACTTAGGGAAATGCATTACTATTACCAGCCCTTGAGATATGACAATACTAAAATTAGGTGACCAGATATTGATGTTAACCACTCTTGAGTTTCAAGGGTCAAAAGGTGTAAAGTAATTAAAACTCTAAGTGAATTTGGTCAGGAGTTTAAAATGGTAAGTCTTAAGGTCATTATTAGTCTTCAAAGCGAACACATTTCACATAGGAGTTTATTGGAACTGACGAAACACATTCTAATTACCAAGCAATTGAGCTCAGAGATTGTTTTGATGTTAGGACAACTTCTGCTTCCAGTAGTAGGCTATTGGTAAAAAATAATCCACTCTTTGGAACAGAGAAAGTCTTCATTCATATACACAGAAATTTATGTGCTATTTCAACATTCTGATTATGTCAAAATCTTCTTAGGAACCAGTCAGCAACTTCCCTCATTTCATTGGCTCTTATATTCCCACTTAAAGATCTTCTCCATTTCTTTCTCAACATAATCGAGTATTCCTCACTTGCAAACAAACATTCCTGTGTCATTCAGTTTAAACTACTCTTCCTACTTTCACATATGCCTTTCTCTGATTAATTTATTTTTAATAAATAAAAATCAGTTTTATTTAATTTTCAGTTTTTGTTTCAATAAATAAGTTTCATATTTAATTTATTCTCAGGAACCATTCCTTCAAATTTAGAGTTTCATTTGTGTCTCTGCTTTTTTCCCATTGATGTTGATTTTCTACTACTTAAAAACACATTCTCTTTAGCTCTTACTACTCTTTAAGCTCCATGATACCAATATTCATGCCATGCCTTCAGGTAAACAGCAACTAAGAAATAAAAATTTAATTGAAAAATTAGTAAAAAAATACTAAAATGTCATGCATTCACATTTATATTTTCTTAAATAGAGTGAATTTACATACATCACTAAAATTGTGTGCAATTGTAGTTCTGTAATGCCATAAAATTGAGGAACTATATCTTTAAGTTCAACACATAATATAATATGAACATAAAAATTTTCGCTTTTCATAAATTCTTTAGAACTTACAAAAAGTTTGAGATTCTTAGTATCACACACATGGCCTGGGTGATATTATGAAGATTAAAAATGATTTTTCAACATCCATAAAACTCTGAAGTTTATGAGTCTAACCAGCAGGAAACCATGAGAAAGAGTGAGGTGGAAGAGATGAAAGAGAATACCAAATGAATGTTCATATTTTAAGAATAAAGGCTGCATTTTTGTGTGTGGCATTCACATACAAAAGTCAGATTTCTACTGACAAGGCAATGAAAAACTCTAAGATATTTAAAACTGGGGTAATGAAAACACATCTTCAATGAGTGTACACCATTTTTAACAAATGCGTAAATGTTGGCAACATATATTCACAATAATGTATTGAAATCATCAACTGTCCTACAACTAACATTAGAAATTACACCACTAGTAAGGAAGTCCAAGTAAAATTAAGACTGGAAGTTGATGAAGCACAGTAGCTTTCTCGACACATTCAGATTATGGGTATATATTTCAAAGGGATGCCAAGACAACTGTTAAAACCGCTTAAAGTTTTTCCCAAATTCTTATATGGGAAAGAGTTACACAGATTAATTGGGGGATCAGTAAAGTTGTATAGCAGAGGGGATTTCCTTTGCCAAACAATTTTCAGGAGTAATTGAATCTGCAGCTGATTTTGTAGTTACATAGTTATGAACATCCCTACATCAATCATTTCATGATGTATTCACCATTGGGGAGCATAATAATTGGCCCAGAAAATTTAAACAAATCTAGAAGATGGCCCATACCAGAATTGTGGTTTGGAATTCAAGAGTGTAATTTTATTATAATTAGAAATATGAGAAAAAACTAATATTGGATAGAATTTGTAATTCTATACTGTAATACAGTATCAAACTCATTTGAAGCTAGAAAGGCAATAAAGGTTCAGATCTTTAATGAGGAGATTCTAGGAAATAACACAATTGCAGTCATTGGTAATTTATTACAGACCAAGGGAGATGAAGGTTTTGTGGGTTTAGAACTCATACAATAAATCTCTCATTTATATAATGAAAAAGAATTTGTAAATACAAAATTGGGTCCATTTCAGTAGAAATAATTTTGTTAATTCGATGTATAGAAGCTTAAGATTCATTACCTCTATGGAAAATCCACTACTGAATTTATAATATGAATATTAACTATTTTCATGAGTATAACAGTTTGTTTTAATTTATTACAAAACAACTATTGAAGATAGAATATTTTTGTATTAAAATGCCATAAAATTTATTTTTTTCCAGTTAGTATCTGTAGCATTCCTTTTCTTTTATCCAAATGATTTTAAAGTCATATTGTGAACACACATGCTACATATGAGCTTTGGTTTTAAAGTGTTTTTACAGATGACCTAATTTCTTATAAAAATGGTAAAGAAACAAATATTGTTTGATAATTAACACGACAAGGGATGGTGTTTGAACCTTTCTGTGGTCAGTTCACAGCCTTTTAGTGTATTTTCTGGTGCTTCAGATCTGGGAAAGCAGTGTTTACTTGTGATTAGATTCAAGCTTTCTTATAAGTTGCTGCTTTTTCCATTGCCTGATCTGCAACCTTTGTGAATGAAGCAAGATAGAGAAATATATTTCTCTCAAATCAATTTTTATTTATCTCTTGGTGAAAATCTTACCCAAATTTTATATCATCATTATTTAACTAAATTTATATTTTCTACAAACTATAAACCCTTCCTCAATGGGAACCTAGCAGGAATCATTGAAACTTTAATGATCACTAGGGAAACAATTAGCTAAGAAAATTTTCATTATTAGTCTTAAGGGAAAACCAAATTAATAATTGATTCCTTTTCAGTGCACATCTTAAATACATTTGTTATAGACAGGGTTGGGCTTCTGTTACTGACACTCCTTGCAAGAACCCTAAAGTTCTTCAGAAGTTTGGGTAAGCCTCCTGATCCTGGGGTTTTCAGGATTATATTCATATTTGAATGGAGGTAAGTCAATAAAGCAAGAGTCTTAAATTAACTTTTAATAATTTGAGTCAATCTTCATTGGATAAAATACTATTCTAAAATATTCAAAAAGTCTCTCGCCATGGTACTGGCAGTTAGATTTATATGCAGTAGCAACCAATCATGCTAACAGGGACTGTAAAGGAAGCATAAATAAGTGACCGATGATTATTTTAAACTCTGCCCTGATTTTGATGTGTGTATGTGTGTATGCGTATGCATGAGTGTGTGTGTTTGTCTAAGTATTAATATTCTAGAGTCTATCTTCTTTCAAAACAGGAGTTGTTGATTTCATTTGGTGTTATGTACGCCACTGGCAATTTAACTTAGAAACTCGAAGGCATTTGCTACAAATCATCTGGCACCAGACTCACAGCCCAAAGGAAGGTAGATCATTTTCTGTTTCTGTGAATCCAGGAAGATAAAATAAATCAGGATTTATACATTATACCATTTTGTTTGCTATCTCAAATAACCAGGTGTTCTGATCTGTTTCTGTTGGATAGTAAACTAGGAAAGTATTGAAAGAAAGTTCCATAGATGAAACACATTAGAGATTTCTGTAACAAGGCTACCAAAATATGCCTGTGGCCCACTAAAGAATGAAAAGCAGGATTTTACAAAGGACTAAGTCATTGACTCCAGTGTCCCAAGCAGACTGCAACAATACTGAAAACATATCTTTTCACAAAATAGTTCTATTCAGTTTCCAGTATTTATGGCATATATACTAATATATGATAATTTTTGATCAGCAAATGATTATCATAATACAGATACGCACGTGCATACATTGCTCTTTTGGTCAGGAGTATGAATGAAACATAACTTATTATCACAGCTGTGCCTTAACTTAGGTCATGAGGGAAGAAGCCACAGGAACAGCTGACCTGAGTTTGGAAGCACATGGACTTTGGACCTTGTTAGGGACCTGCATGGGACTGACTTATGCTTTCTGCATATGTGTGACAGTTGTGTAGCTTAGTCTGTTTGTAAGACTCGTAGTTGTGAGATCAGTACCTGTTCCTGGTGTTTAGCTGGCTTTTTGGATCTCTATTCCCTATGCGGGATTACCTTGCCCAGTCTTTAAGCAGGAGCAAGAACATTGGTCTGCCTCAATTGATATGCCATACAGTCTTCAAGCCCGTGGGAGACTTGCCCTTCATGAATGGAAACAGAGGAGGAGTAGACGGGGAGAGAAGTAAATGGGAGGGGGGGGAAGGGAATGGGAGGAAAGGAAGGAGGAAAAACTGTGGTGTGTATGTAAAATAAATTTTAAAAGTTTATAAAATAAAAATGATAAGAAATACAGTTTTTCCTCACAGTCATTTAAAAATAAAGGGTGGCTTAGCCGGGCGGTGGTAGCTCACGCCTTTAATCCCAGAACTCGGGAGGCAGAGGCAGGCGGATCTCTGTGAGTTCGAGACCAGCCTGGTCTACAGAGCTAGTTCCAGGACAGGCTCCAAAGCCACAGAGAAACCCTGTCTCAAAAACCAAAATAAATAAATAAATAAATAAATAAAATAAAATAAAATAAAATAAAAGGAAAAAAAGGAGGTATAGCCATTAAAATACATTAGAAAATCAACTTCAAACCACTATTAATCAGAAGAGATAAGGAAAGACACTTCATACTCAACAAAATGAAAACCTACACAGGTAATACTGCAATTTCCAACATCTGTGCACCAGGCACAGGAAACCAGTTTCAAAAAAGAAGTATTAATACAACTTAAATTGCATCATCTATGCACCTAACTCATATTAGCAACTCTAAAATTACTATAAGAAAACTCAGACAACTCATAATTTCTTTCAGCAAACTAAGAGTATAAAAACAACTCACAGAAATCAGTAGCCTTCCTATAAACACAGGACAAAAGGAATCAGAAAGAAATCAAGGGAACAACACCTTTCACATGTTGCTTTTTGCCTTAACTTTGTGAATAGTTGGAACACATTTACTTTTCTTTTAAAAAGAGATCAAAACACCCTGTTTGTGGATGCGAAATAAGTCTCTTGGGATTGATCATCACAGCTGTGCCACTTGGAAGTTATTTCATCTCTGCTCTAAAATAATGAACCCATCAGCTTCATGAAAAAGAAATTGAAATTAATCTACTCTTCAGTCCTCAGAAAGCCAGGGGGCTGAGATAGGAACGAGGCGATGATTTTTTTTTCTCTTGTCACACATTTGGCCATAAGCATTGAGAGTATAATCTTGGGGAGTGATCACCCTAAGGTGAACCTAAGCATTGACAATATTCTTTGAGCTCTAAATTGTATTCAAATGGAGCTTTTGCCATCAGACTTACACAGACCTTAACATTATTGGGTGTCAGTCATCAGATTTCAGAAAATATATGCAAAATATCTTCCAAAAATCAATTATACAGCAGAATAAGACTGATATTGAAATATTAATAAAGGTCTTGGGAGACTGTTCAGTTATATTTCCTCCAAAAATAGTAAAATTTTCCTCATGTATTATACATTATTTAAATTTGTATAACATAAATAATACATAACTGAGTAATTTATTTTTTTTGAAATCCACATTTTATTCTCCTATTCTAGTTTCATAACACATTGTTATGCATGCCCCTCAGTTGAACTAATCATCTATCTTAGCTGAGTATTAGTCAACGTGCATAAAATGAAGAAGACCTTTATCAGCTCTTGTTACATGATAAGAAGCACAGACATGTTAAAAAGAAAATTATATATTCATGGAATAATACATTTAATATAAAGCTAAGTATCATTGTCTATATAAATTTCATTTATTAATCATTCATTCTGTGGATCTATCTATCTATCTATCTATCTATCTATCTATCTATCTATCTATCTATCTACCTACCTACCTACCTATTACCTATCTATAGTTGATCTATCTATTCTCTATCTATATCTTTAGATCAACCTCTATTTTCTCAGTAGCATAAATACACTATAAATAGAAATATAAAATTTCAAAGGACTCAAGTTCTAAGGTCTTCAGGGAATTAATATATCATTGAAAGAATATTTCATTGTAAATGAACTCTGAGCGAGATCCATAATGTCTTTGCAAATATAATTTTTTTGCAAATGTATATATGATTTATATCATTCCAATAACTGTTCTAGATTTCATCCTATTTGTCAGTGGGAGCAAAATAGTATCCGAGATTCTTCATTGTGTGAGCTAATCTGGAAGAATTTTTCCAACTTCCATTACTTCAATTCTGCCTTTTACTTTGTTTTCATCCTCTGAGCATTAAAAATAAAAGCAAATGCATTTACCTTATTGCTTTCTGTATTAATGTTCTCAAAGTATATTTTTGATTCGAATGTCATTTAATTCTCACAAGAAGATTTATGGAATAAAATCTGAAATAAATTGCCATTGTTCTTATAATTGTATTCCAAGTTTTGAACAAGACATCTTTAAGAACTTTTTTTCAGTACACATACAGAAAATGAAAGGTCTGTAATATACTATTGTGTATTATTCCTAAGCATTTTTTTCAAACCTGGAAGAAGCAGATGTGCACAAACAACTTAGTCATAAATACACAGGCTAACTTGTTCATGTATATCCTGGGCAAGCAGAAAATCCAAAACATACACATCAACTTTCATGTCCCATTTGTTCTCTTGGTTAATCCTCACTTTAATTCTCATGTCAGGAATTGATCCAGCTCTGATGCTGACAATTCTCCTATTCAAAACCATATAAAGTCACAAAAAATAGTAATAATACTACCCATAATATAGCCAAAATTTGCAAATATTTGGGTATTTTCAGATAAATCTTGATACTTTGTAAATTTTTAGAAAATATAGTATCAAGATTTTTTAGAATGATTCTATTCAATCCAATTTTTACATTTTTGTAAATGAGGGTGCTATTTCTGCAGTTTTACAAAAGTAGAAACTGAAATATGGAAAGGTTCCATGACATATGATGAAGAAAAAATGTTATGATAAAATCAATGTTTACATTAAAAAACAAAGAAATCAAAGAAAAATATAGAATAATGTCTTCAGTGCTCCATTCTGTTAAGTATTTATTTCACTGTTCTTATAATCCCAAAACAATGAGTTGATATTATTCATAAACATGATATTTAGCCCAGGGTATCATAAACAGCTCTTGGTAGAATTGGGGAAAGTATCACATTCTAAGTTAGTTAAGCATTTTTGACTATCCGTTTTTTCAGTATGTGGTTTAAATAATTCTCATTGACTCTTCATGAAGGGAATTTTGGACTACAAGAAATAATATGACGCCGGGCGGTGGTGGCGCACGCCTTGAATCCCAGCACTCTGGAGTCCGAGGCAGGCGGATCTCTGGGAGTTCGAGGCCAGCCTGGTCTACAAGAGCTAGTTGCGGGACACGCACCAAAGCTACAGAGAAACCCTGTCTGGAAAAACCAAAAGAAAAAAAAAAGAAAAAAGAAAAGAAATAATATGTCTTGTCATTTTAAGTAATGGGGCTTCTTATCTCCTTATCCTTTTGCCCATGTGCTGACATGCAATTCTGCAGGTATTTAGGTATTTAAAGGTCTCAATTATGGCCACTAAGTAATGTCAGTGAGTAAAAATTTCTTCCATGATGTCTATCAGGAAACTTCTGATTTCTAGATAGAGGAAGTTTGTAATAGGATCCTCTAGTAAAAGAAGTATAACCCCTCGCTAACCAGCAGTAACTGGAAAGTGTGAGGCCAACTCTATTCTTTGTTCCTCATTTCCTGAAGAAAGTTAAAAATCTTGTCATTTCTGTAAAGAACTGCTTTACAAAATATAGTATTTGCAGTCAATAAGAAAATTAATATTTTTATCTTGTTCACCAAAGTCAAAACTCCATGAAGGGATTCAAACATGAGAAAACTTTCACTACTAGAAAGTTGCAAAAGCTTCTTTATACATTGACCTATTATTTTTTCTCTTCTCCTTCCTCATCACATCCTCTCTGTCCCCATGTCCTTCCTCATCTACCTTATATTATCTACCTTATATTCTTCATAACTGTTTTGTTCCTAATTTTACTTTTCCATCCTTCCTTTCCATTTCTTTATGCATATATATATATATTTACTACACACAGGTATAGACAGATACATGGATAAAAATATATGTGTGTGTTTGTGTCTGAGTGTGTTTATGTAAAAGTATATGCTGTTTTTTCACTAGTTCATATTATTCAACAGAAGCCAAGTATTCATATAACTCAAAACAAGGCGCTTGATACCTATGAAGAATAATGATCATAATATTAGTTTCTCTAATTATGTTCATTGACAAGCCATAGTCTAAGACATCAATAAGTTAATATATGAGTTGATTAAGTGATAGGAAGAAAGCTATTAAGGAAGTTATTGAAGTGTCTGATGTAACCCCTAAGTGTAATGTGCCAATCACATCTGCTGCTTTAATTGCATAATTTTCTTTATCCCAATCAAATTTAAGTGGAAAGTGTTCTTATTTGATATTAACTTTGATAATTAACCTACCAAGGGTAGATTCAATGACTATAATTTTTATTGGTAAATACTGTAAATGAAAAAGTTCTGGGGGAACAATTCTACATGAAAAGGAAATCTATTTTTCTACTTTAGACTACGAAAAAAATCATGTTTCCAAAATTTTGCACATATTCAATTATTTTCTAGACAGATAATACCTTAATATATTCTGAGAAAATAGTGGTTACTATAAGGTAAAGAATCAAATAATCAGATGTGACATTTAAGAAAATGCAGACACTGCACTAA
>NC_022027.1:14684439-14689813 GCF_000317375.1 Microtus ochrogaster
GCCCGGCTCATTCCAAAGTTTTTATGGCGAAGAGCTGCTTTGTCAATAGTGCCCACGTCACAGCTATAGTCCCAGACGGCTGAGATTGTGGATAACGGTGATGTCATATAGTAAATGTGACAAGTGAGCATGTTGAAATTCTCACAACACTGTAAGAGAGCTGAAGTGTATCTTTAAGATATTGTCTCAGAAGAAGGAATACTGTCTATGTCCTCAGTCTTGATGGAGGATGTGAAATACCTGGAAAGAAGCAATATGTGTATTTGAAATCCTGTCATTTGATTCCTTACTTATAAAACAGGAAATCGGTACAGAAACCTATCATTTCTGTGCTTTCTCATAATTCAGTCATTTTTAAAATGAAAATGATATTCTTTTCCTTTTGTCTTTGTTTTGTCTCTTCTGGTTTCTTGATTTCTTTCTTTTCCTCACCTTTTGTAGCTCCCAATGATATGGGTACACTTAAAGATGCCTGTGAGCTTCCGAAACTTAAAATTATTTCCTGTGTGAATAATTAGAATAATTAAATATAAAATATCATACTCATCATTGACTTTAAGTTCACCCAGTCTAGTCTTTTATCTCTGCTCCTTCAAAGAATTCAAGGTTTCTTGTTTTATCTGCCTCCATTTGCCAGCTTCATAGGAATATTAGATTTGCCGGTTAATTTCTTCGGGTTGAAAGCTAAAAGATTCTAAGCAAAAGGTCAAGGGCCACTTGCTTAGGAAAGAATGTACGTGGACTGACAGATGCTGGGAATCACAGGACTTTAATAATTTATATCACTTGCTGTAGTGTTACAGGTCATACATTTAAGAGGTACCACTAATTATCAGTCATTTAGAAAATATCTTTAAGAAATTGCTACTGAGACCTCCGTTCTTAACCGTTCTTAACTTAGGTGTCAAAGATTTCAGATGCATTTCCCAGAGAATCTTACCAAAGAATGAAATGGGGACAGATGAAAGTATAATAGAATTGTTTATAAAGAAACAACACAAAGAAATACCTCTGTATTTTATAAAGTAGCAGTACATAGAAATACCAAACAAATGTCATTAACTAGAAGACAGAACACAGGAACAGTACCTGGTTTTTTTTTCTAAGTGGCCAATTTCAGTTCTCTGACAGCTATGGAATTATGAGAACTTAAAATCCAAAACCCCTGGGGGACTGGGGGACCATTATGCCCTTGATACTACAAAATAAACCTCTAATAGTCCCAATTATTTGCTATTTCAATATGCAACTCATATATGTCTTTGGGGAAACCAGAAACCTGCTCCAATAGTCACTAAGACTTTGAGTCTGAAAAGTGAACTGGATTTAGATCTGTAGTTTCAAGTGTTGTATACTTTACCATTTCACCATACCCACTATTCCCGGCCAGGGATTCTTCTGTTAGGTGACAAAGAATAGATAACTATGGAAATTCTGTGTGAATTAAATTAATATGCATCATTAAGATAAACTCAGATTCAAACATGAAATTGCCTATGTGCTTAACTTTACTACTTACAGATTACAAATGCTTTCGTATTTGAAAATTAAACAACCTCGCTTTCCCAAACCAGGAAGCCTCTATTCAAGAAAAAAAGTATTTTATACTATTTAGAGAGTAGAAATCAGTCTTTGTTTATTTATGAAGGGCTGTTTTTCGAACACTTTTTCCTTATGATTCCTGGAAAGTTGTTCTTTGCAATGATTTGCCTCAGGAAGGAAATACTTTTAGCTCCGGTCCTATTGTTATCCTGCCTCTATGTTATTCTAAGAGGAAATAATACTATCTGGCTTTATTGTATTTTGGAAAATTTGTCATGCAAAATTAAGATATAAGATCTGCTTGGTTTTCTTCTTTTTCACTTTCAACGTGTATGTTATAGTGCTGGGTGTGCCCCAAGGACAAAGTTTTGTGTAATCCTTGCATTTTTTGAAAAATTTATAATATTTAAAATTCAAGACTCAGGGAATAAATGTATTCTTAAATTTTGTGTGTGTTACCAATCACTTCTGTATTAGACCTCAGGTATAGAATCTTAGATCTAATATATAACTATAGAAGAATTACATGGTACATATGAAAATTTAATACATTTATTTTCAAATAATAGATTATAATTATATACATGTGTACTAATAAAAATCATTAATTTAATCTTTATAGTGTTTAAGTCACAACCACTTATAAAATATGCTTCAAACAGTTTAACTACTTTGCCTAAGATTCCACATTATCTTGTTTTTTTAAAATAGTATCCTAGAAGTATAACCAGCTTTTTCTTTTGGACCACGAACCAGCTCCCAAATCATGACTCAGAGACTTCTCATTAGTTATGAATGCCCAGCATTATTTTATGCTTATCCCACTAGTTCTGTTTCTCTTCAACTATGTTTTGCTTGGGGATTTTTTACCTTTATTTCATTCTGTGTATCTTACTTCCATTGCTTCTCATGTCTGACTGACTGGCAGATGCTTGGCTTCTGGCCCAGAGAATGTCCATCTCTTTCTCTCTCACACTCTCATCCTTCTTTCCTTAGGAACCTATATTTCTCCTTCTGCTGCTCCTCTCTGCCTGCCAGCTCCACCTATCCCTCTTCTGCCTAAAAATTGAATGTTCAGCTTTTTATTAGACCAATGATGTGCCTTCAGCAAGCAAGAAAAACAAAGGCAACACATCTTTACATAATTAAAGAAATGAAGCACAGAAAAATGTAATGCATCTTTTCACATTTAAAGCAATATTCTTCAGCATAAACAAATGAGACACACCTTTGCATAGTTAAAATAATATTCCACAGCAAAGAAGTCTCTATAAAGGAGGGATTTGAAACTAACACATCACTATACTTAGTATATAGAAAATGTTTCACACATATATACATGTACTTTATCTGGGCAGTTGAAGTTTTCAAGTTTGACCTCCCCTGGAAAAATATTCATAATATATAAATACAAAAAATCAGGAATGATAAATAATACTACCCATTAGTCTAAGAAATAAGACATTTAATATTAATTTGAGCAACTTCCCTGAAAAGATAGGACATAAAAAGGATGCCATATTAACTGAAAGCATATCAGAGGCTGTCAAAACTTATCATAGAAAATTGCACCCACTGAGACAATGGGGATGTTCTATGGGGAACCCACTAAGGCCAGCTGGATTGTGACTGAAAAAGCATGGGATAAAACCAGACTTGCTGAACATAGCGGACAATGAGGACTACTGAGAACTCAAGAACAATGGCAATGGGTTTTTGATCCTACTGCACGTACTGGCTTTGGGGGAGCCTAGGCAGTTTTAATGCTCACCTTACTAGACCTGGATGGAGGTGGGCGGTCCTTGGACTTCCCACAGGTCAGGGAACCCTGATTGCTCTTCGAGCTGATGAGGGAGAGGGACTTGATCGGGGGAGGGGGAGGGAAATGGGCGGCGGTGGCGGGGAGGAGGCACAAATCTTTAATAAATAAATAAATTAAAAGAAAAAAATAAAAAAAGAAAATTACAAATAATAACTATCATATCACATCTGTCCACATCTGGAGCACAAAATTTGAGTAGTTGGAAAGTAATATTTTTTTATGAAAAACAAGATCAAAAACAACCATATCTTCTATTGATATGAATGTAAGTAGCAATTTTAACTTTCTAATTATGAATGGAGCAACTGAAGCTGACTGGTGAATAATGGCACCATCTGCAAAACACTGTCTAATGCTGGTGAGGAAGACATAGGGATGTCTGCCCAAAGATTCATATTGGTACAGAATTTGTAAATGATAAATATAAATGATAAAATCCAAAAGCTCCTAAACATTTAAATGAATAAACACTTTGTAGTTTATCAATAAAGTGAAATACTGTAAAAATAAATATGTGCAACCTAAAACCTCAAGCAAAGAGATACAAATATAATAGTTCAACAAATACAAGTCCACAAGAAATTACATGTGTAAACCCAACTAACACTTCTAAATGCACAACATACATGGGAAATTAAAATATAGGGAAATTAATTTAACTCATACTTCTAGAAATTGTGTCATTTTTTTAAATTTTTATTGATTCTTTGTGAATTTCACATCATTAACCCAGTTCCACTCATCTCCCTGTCCCCTTGCTTTTGCCCTTGTCCTGCAACCTCCTTGTCAACAAACTAAGCAAAATTTAAAGATAAACGTGTATTGGGTCCCATGAATACTACAGTATTCCCTTTAGTCCACATTCTTTACTTGTAACTATTCATTGCAATGAGTCATCAGTCTGGTTCAAGGTGTCTGGCTTTTGCCACCTTAACAATCCTGGGTCCACACTGGGACTGCTCTAATCCTGTTTCGAGGAGCTCCTATTGTTTTGGATCTGCAGGACTTACCCTTTACATACACCATTCAGTAGATGTTGGGGTGGGCTAACTTATAGCCCTGGATCTGGGCCGGGCGGTAGCTGGGTTTGTCAGCCCACTAGCTTTCATTGATATTTGCTACCAGGGAGAAAACGATTCTTAAAAGGATAAATTAGGAGGCTACTCCAGTGAAATAAGTTCTTCTGGTTTAAACTGAAGATATCTGACTGGTAAAATATTGACTTGTTTGGTTACATTTGCACTTTTCTATATGTACATTATACTACATATAAAAGTGAAGATTATAAATTCTTTTTATTCTTTTATTATTTTATTCCTAAATAAAACAGTTAGCAGAATTATTTCAACTCCAGTTTGAGTCTCTTCTCTAATGTTACAGTTGTATTACATTTTTGTCACTACTGTAGGATGAAGAAGATGATAAAATCTCGTCACACATAATGTGTGAATCCTTCCAGAGAATAATATTTGACTAACTTGGATAAGAAATGTATATCTCTTCAGTTATGTCTCTAATAGGCCATGGATTATGTTATATTATTTTTCAAGATTTGATTAACTTTAGTGCAATGGTCTGATGGTTTACTCATGTATATACTATGTAATCTAATCCTCTATCCAATTAGTTTTTCATCAAATCTTTCAAACTTTGCTAGTTAAACTGAATTTAGAGATCACATGTGTTCTTGTTGTATTTTTAAAAATTGGTATACTTACCTATTTTGTTTTTCTAGGCAAGACAATCAACATATAAATATCTGATAGCTGTTTTCTAAAGAGGTACTTTCTATAAAAACTGTATAAAACAAAAAGATGACTAAAAGTGTAATCAATATTTAAAATACAGGGATATGCTGGAGGAAGTTAGATAACTTAGCCAAGTCCACATATTGATAAAATTCTGGTAATATAAGCTGAGGTCTTTAAAATTGAGCTGTACAATTACATTAATTACAAAATATGGAGAAAGATAGGCTACACTAACTTTTTAACTGTAATTTTAGATGTA
>NC_022027.1:14690069-14695198 GCF_000317375.1 Microtus ochrogaster
AAGTTAAGCTCATTTATTAAAGCAAATGGCTTTCTTCTGTGAGTCAGCCTCAACTGCTTTTGGTCCCTATTTTGCTAACTACATATACTCTGAACAGCACTTAAGTGGCTTGCAAGGAGAAGATTATTCCATGCAAGTGCCACCGTCTAAGTTCGTTATTCACTAATGTCTAGATAACCTTTTTTGTTTCTGAAGTTATATTTAAATATTGTGGAGGGTATATAGCATTTGTATTCTCCTTAGAACTTTCTTTTCACCCATATAATACTTTTTTTTAGAGTAAAGCCTGATAGATTACAGTTAAATGTCTTTAAAGACAATTTAATTCACCTTCTGTATGTCATCAGAGAACATGTAGCCACACAGGGGTAAGAGGAAATGATCATATTCATTGGTCTACCAAAAAAAAATGCATGGAAGTTTTACTTTAACAGTTACCAAACTCTTTTTAACAGGGGAAAAAAGAATTATGGAACAACAGGAGTCCTTTTCATCTCCAGATCCTTCTCATGAGAAATCTCAAGAGGGCTTTCAGAACTGCTGCTCCTGCATTCATCTGAAGGGGAGGGAGAGGACAAACAATTGAAGGTGATTTTAGTACGATTCAGGCAGCAACCCTGAAATTTAATGCTGAAAGCAGAAGGGCTATAATGTCACAGAACTCGAAAAGAAATGTGAATCTAGCTATGTCTTAATTAAACCTTCAGCTTAAACTTTTTAAAGTTTGAATAAAATCTTTTACTGTTGTGTCCATCAGAAATCATGCTGGATTGTTAGGCTGCATTCTATTTTTGAAAGATTCTATTTCCAAAATTCTACTCATCGTATACATTGTCAAATGACAAGGGTACATCTTGGGAATCATGCTAAAAATAATAATATTTTCATTGAATTTATGTGTTTTCATACTGATTACCAAAGGTTAAAATTAGGAAATCAAGGGAAAGCCATGCCAGAATGAAACATACCATGACAGAATTTAAAACAAAACAAAACAACAAAAACAAAACCTAGTAATTTACCCAGAGATTTACTGAGTTAGAATTATTTCTCTTGCATTGTATTTCATCTATACAATTATATGCTACCATTTTTTAGTTCATTGACAAAGATGTGTTAGCACTCTACAAACTAACTTTCTTTCTCTTGTTCTTTTATTCTATCTGTTTCACATTCAGACTTCAGTTTCCCCACTCTCAATTCAATCCACCTGTTTCTCCTAAGGGCAGGTCTCCTATGGATATCAACAGAACATTGCGTATCAAGCTGCAGTTAAACTAAGCACCTCACCATATATTAAGGCTGGGCTAAGAGACTCAGTATGAGGATTAGTCCCCAAAAGCCAGTAAAAGAGTCACAGGCAGCCCTGCCCCTTTTCTTAGGAGTCACACAAAAGGACCAAGATACACAACTGTAACATATATACGGAGTATCTAGGTCAGTCCTATGCAGGCTCCCTAGTGGTTGGTTCAGTCTCTGTGAGCCCCTATGAGTCCAAGGTAGCTGGTTCTATGTGTTTTCCTGTGAAATCCTTCACACCTCTGGCTCCTACATTCCTTTCTCCCCGTCTTCTTCAGAATAACCTGAACTCCATGTTTAGCTACTTGTCTTTATCTGGTTATATCAGTTGCTGAAAGAAACCTCTCTGATGACAATTGAGCTAGATACTAATCTGTAACAGAATACAATTAGACATCATTATATTAGCACAATCAATTTTGACTCATTGCATTATCCCTCCAAAGTTCTATAACTTATAGCAATCAGTTCCCTCTCTTTTACAGCTGGGCATTAGCAATCACGAATCTATGTTTTGTTTGTCTAGATCGACTCATGCTGGATAATTCATTTGAAAGAAATCACATAGTATGCAGTTTTGCAAGACTGATTTTTTCATTCAGAATATTCTCAAACTTGAGAATTTATCAATGTAGTTTGGCCTTAAGCATGACTGTGTTAACACTTCATTTTTCACTACCATATATACTTATCTATATGAATAACAGTTGAAGCAAATGAACAAGCCTTTCTACTTTGAGTTTTGACTAAAAAGGCTGTTAAAACATATTTTACCTCAATTTATATGTGGATTTAGGTTTTTTCTTCACATTGTAACTCAGGAGTTTTATTTTGTCTTTCAAAAACCCTCCAAGATATTATCCAAACTATATTCACCATTTTATTTTCAGACCAGCATTTGAAAAGATTTGTTACCTATACTTTATTTTTACTATTCTAATTTTTTTTCTTTTAAATCACAGCCATTCCACATTTTCATTGGTTTGTCATCCTTCTATTGGTTTATATTTCTGAGTATGATTCTATTGAATTACCTATTTTTATATATGTGTTTCTCTAAGGAGCAAGAGTGACTAGTTGTTGTTCGCATGTTTTTCTACTGCATAGCAAATATTCATTTTCTAAAATATAGATCCTCAACAGATTTGTGAAAATTTTGTTGTGCTTTAATTTAAATAAACTCTTGAGTCTCAAATGCACAAACCAATATCTCAACAATAAGGGACATAAAAAGAACACTAACTTTACAGTTTGTCTTGTTTCTTTGTGCAAGTGTTCTGTGAGCGTATGTGTTTTTGTGTTGTGAGTGTATGTAAAGACCACTCATCATGAAATCTTTCATAAAATGTGCAAATTCTACTGTTAACTATAGTCATTTTAGGTATAGCAGATCTCTGAGATATATTCATCTTTAAGAACAAAGTTTTTATTGACCAAAACAACCCCTGTTATCTTGCCTCAAACCCTCAGTAGTCTAAATCCATGAAACTGATTGCTTTAGATAACTCATAAAGATGATATCTCTTGTGATTGCTCTTCTGTCACTGATTTGTTTTGCTAAGGACAATTCCTTCAATTTTCTCTGTGTTATTACAAATAATGATGTTCCTCTATGTCTATGTGTGTTTTTGTAATTTTCTTCATACCCTCTATATTCAACGGACTTTAAGATCACTTCCATATTTCAAAAATTGTGAATAATTCTGCAATAGAGAAAAAGATGTAAATTTCCATTTGAGATCCCTATTTTAATTACTATGAATAAACACAAAATAGAGTTAGTGAACCACAAGGAAGTTCCCTTTATAATTTTTGTTTATTATCTTTCTGGTTTCCATATTGACTTTGCCATTATGCATTCCCACTAGCAATATGAAAGGGTTTTAATCCCTCCTCATTATTAACAACAGTTACTAACTTTTGTGGGTTTGAGGGCATATATATTTATTATGTGGGATGTATCATTTAACAGGAAGTTCTTATTTATCTTGACAAACACTATCTATATATCTTGGCACTCTTTCATCTACATATGTTTATCCTAGAAGTAGAAACTGTAGGACTTACAGAGAAGATTCTGCAAGACTTTAGAGAGAGTAAAAATAATGGTTTGCAATGATAATACTTACCCAACCATAAAAATAATATTAATATATTTATATCTTTTCCTAGAAATGCTTAAACACAGATTATGTTAAAAATATTCAATCTTATTTTCATTTAGCAAATTTTATTTCTTAAATAAGAGATCAATGAAACAATTTTAATCGCGTGGGAATAATACCTTGCCTGATGCTGAAGTTTTACAACTATATGAACCCTAATATGAAGTTACATGAAAATTCAAGGATGAAACAAGGACTTGGTAGAGTTCATGAGCAGCTAAAGAATTATACAGATTGATTTTTAGAAAACACATTCTGGCTTTACATGAAAGCTAACATTTTTCCTTAATGAGAAAGTTGTTGTTCCCCAGCTTAATTCACCATCCATATTAGCGGTATAAGTTATACAACAAAGCCAAAGTGAAACATCTCTGAGTAGAGTTTGTACGGAAGATGATGAAGAAGCTTGAGTACCCGATAAGAGGTTGTGTTGCTATGAGATACAGCTGGAGAACACTCAATAACTCACTGTCTACTGACAGTGGTTAACATTCTCATGCTAACACCACACTGGAAAGTCCAAACAGCACTGTGGTCTGTAAGCAAGCAGGTATTTGAATAATGCAAAGTATTGTACTTATGATGAGAATGAACAATGTGATCCAAATCTTGCAACAAGTACTAAATTAACAACTGAATTTCTGTAAAGCTGAAGACTAGTTTATGAAAATACTCTACTGGTCACATGATTAGCAATATTTCAGAAGAAATACATCAGAATTCCTAACCTATGTATGTTTTCCCCATGATTGAGTAACAAGGGAGAAGTCAAATCTAGAAAGGATTCCTTGTCTTCTTGTGACTATCTTTGATTGTCTATTTCCATCCCATTCCCAGATTCATATACTGATATTCTACCGTTCCTACAATGTCAATGTCTGACCAATTAGGAGGAGGACTTATTAGATCATTAGAACAGAGGCTTAAAAAAATGGTTTTTGCCTTCCAAAGAGTAAAAAAAGTAGCCAAGTAAACTTACTTCATTTTCACTTGTTGAGGACATACAAGGCTCAATTGATAAACCAGGAAACAGGTCACCAACAAGCAACGAAGATCTTCAAATGATGGTTGCAGATTCTCAGTTTCCAGAAACTGAGAGTCTAAACAGACCTTTAGGATCTTGGAGTATCTACTAGTGCTGACTAATTTGATGAGATTTAGTCTTACCCAGGAGACACAGTTCAGGTTGTGTGTTTGTGAGGATCTTTCCAGAGGTAGAAAAACTCTTCCAAATACAACTGACACTATTTCAGTGGTTGTGGTCCCAGGCTGAATTAAATGGGTACAGTAGATTGGCAGCATCCATCTCTCTCTTCTTCCTCATTGCAGAAACCTAGTGATGATAAGTCTATTCTCTATTCCCTGCTGACATGACTTCCCCTCCATAATGAAATATATCCTCTTTAAATCTTGAACCAAATGAGCCCTTACTTCCTTAGTTTGCCTCTTTAATTTTAATGTTACTGAAATGAGAAAAGTGACTTTCCTTCTTTGTTCTAGCTTGACATTACATGCTTTCTTGAATTAGAGTGTTGTACACTTGTAAAAATTAGTTGCTTTCAGATTATTTTTATCTTTCTTGGATATGGTTTTTAAACTAAGCTCAAGACAATACAAAACAAAAATGGATGGCAACAGTAGTAAAGTTTCACTTCAAGCTGATGA
>NC_022027.1:14695298-14698843 GCF_000317375.1 Microtus ochrogaster
TCTCTCTCTCTCTCTCTCTCTCTCTCTCTCTCTCTCTCTCTCTGCATGTGTGTATGTGTGTTAAATCTGCAAATTAAGAGTTTAGTGAAGCTTGCAGGCAAGTTAAGTACTGCCTTATCAGCAAACGGTAGAGAGACATGGAAACAACTGATTATGTCAGATCTAAAAGACAAGTTACCCAATCATTTCTTACTCCAAGTCCTACCCATGCTGTTTTTTTTGTTTGCCTTCATTGAAAGAATATTTATTCCAATAAACAACATTTCCAAAGTTCTGCAGGCACAAGAATATCATATAAATGTTTTCTTCTGCTGTTCCTTCTCAGTGGCACTTATTTTACATCATCTCCCTGACTTAATTTGGGTATATAGCAGTAAAGGAATTATTTCCTTCCTGAGAATTTATTTTATCATGTCATGCCAATTTACTAACAGATATTTTTTTAACAATCTTATTTTACAATCCAGTTCCAGTTTCGACTCCCTCCGGTCCTCCCACTCCTCACACCTGCTCCCCACTCCACTCCCTATCCATTTCTCAGAGAGGAAGAGCCTCCAATAATGAGTCGACAAAGTCTGCCACATCACTTGAGACAGGACCAAAGCTCTCCTACAAGTATTTAGGCTGAGCAAGGTATTTCCTCCATACAGAATGGGCTCCAAACAGCCAGATCATACATTAGCAATAAATGCTCATTCCACTGTTAATGGCTCCACAAACTCCCTATGCTACACAACTATCAGTCACATTCAGAGGGCCTGCTTTGGTCTTATGCTAGTTGCCCAGTATTCAATCTGGGGTCAGTGAGCTCTGACTAGCTAGAGTCAGCTGTTTCTGTGTGTATCCTCATTATGGTCTTATTCCCTTTGCTCATACTATTGCTCCTCTCTCTTTGTGACTAGACTTTAAACCCAATGTAGTCTGATCTTATTATTACAAAAGCACAAATCAATCTTTCTGTGATGTAAGTGAAATACACAATATCTACATGGACTAAAATGTTATTGAGGAAAATTATATGTAATTTTTCCTCAAGAGTAAGTTATATTTCTAAGCACCCTATTTTAAGATATAATTACCAATTAGCCTACAAGAACATAATAATAGTATAACATATGGAAATTGCTTCCAAATTATAGGGGATAGAAAGTTGTTGCTTATTATATAGGGTGCTTGGTAAAATTTATTCTTACCAAAATTATTCGAATTAGAGCTTTCATAGTAAAAAAAAATCACAGACATATATTGACTCATTAAAAAGGTTGCAGAAAAATAATCAACTAATGAACACATGGATTAATTGACTTAATTTTTGTGGCCGTTAATCCTCACTTAGAAATGGACTGGAATTAGAAGTACACAGTACATTACTAAGGCATGTTTTCACTATTTTTATGAGATGGCATCCAGAGAATATTCATGTAGTAAGAAGACCCGTCTTAATACTCACAAATAAGTGTAGCTACTACAAGTCATGAAAGAATCTCTTCAGAGTAAAGGAAACTATCACAGAAAAGCATTACTGACTGAATCCTATATAAAGATCAATGGGTCATGAGGACCCAAGCCTTGGAGAGAAGTAGATCCTGAATTGTAAAAGGAATCATGTTTATTAAGCAAAAAAAAAAAAAAAAAAGAAACAATTAAGTAGTGTTTCTCAATGGCATCTAGATCAGTTCATACACCTGTGTTCCTATCCTGAACTCCTGTATTGATTTCTCTGGATGATAAATTCAAAATCTAAAATATAATCTTTTTGCTTAAGTTGGTTTTGATTATAGGTTTTTATCACTGTGATAGAAATCATAACCCAGATTTCATGTGTTCTCAGTGTGGAGGTGTTAACCATACAAGGATAATCCATTTGAAATCTTCCCTTTTACATTCTAAATTTGCTTATTAATTAGCACCTTTTCATAAGCATTTTCTACATACTCTTATTTTCATTAATGAACCCATATCTTATTTTCTCCAGAAGTAAAATTCTTTAGTAAATATTAAACATCCAACTTAGGTAGACTTTTTTTTCGTTTGTAGATTTCAGTAATGAATGTAGAATATGTTCATCCCAAAAGCAGTATACTCACACTAAAGGAAGAATAACCAAATTTTTATGTTACAGATTGTGTTAAACTTCTGATGGGTGGCAAACTATGACTGAATAAGTTTTAGATTTCATTTTATAGTTTCATAAAATTTGGGAGTATTTTGCTCGTCATTTTCTTTTCAGTATGAAAATAACCAAGAATCTCTTTTTATTTGTTACAAAATGTCATTGAATATTTGTGTCCTTTTATGTACTAAACTTTATGCTCCCTATTCTTTAGTAATTTTTTCAGTGTGATTTATTATATGTAGGTGCCTGAGAGAGATAACCATTCCTCATATTTTACTTTAACTTTGTACTGACTAAAAGCACTGGAAATACTTGGTGTTAATAGAAACAAATATGTCCCCATTTACCTTCTTTAGAATGAAAGAATTTTGAGGAATTGAGGATTAAGACCCCCCCCCAAATAGCAATGGCTTTAGACATGGAGCATAGGTGAAGTTTACAAAATAACATTCAAAAGTGAAATTAACTACTTTGAAAAAGTGGAAACAAAAGCCACTGAAACAGGTTTAGAAGGGAATAAAAGTAACAATAAATGAACTTTACACTTGAATGCTTCATAAGAGTATAATAAAATAATTGCATGCAACAAAATAGTTTAATAAAGCAATTAAATAAAATTACATATGTACTAACAAAGGAGATTCAATGCTGAGTGTTCTGAGAACAAAAAACTCTAAGTCTAGAAAGAGAATCAATTATGTAGAACTTACCTAATAAAGAATATTCTAAGAGTGTATGGCCTGATTCAACCAATAATCTTTTCATTAAACATTTTATTTTTAATTAAAAATGTAAATTAACACAAGCCATATTACTTAGCACTCACGCTGAAAACAATCACCCATAGGTGGTGCTGCTGTGATGGTATTTGATTAAGCTTCATGTAAATCTGATCCTAGACGCTCCTTCTTTTAATTTCCAATAAAGCTTCATCTCACAGTCTACTTAGCAACTGTTCAACAGTGAACTGGCTAGGAAATGTCACCAGGGATAAAATATTTTCAGTATTTGAGAAGCATTTTCTGTCATCATCATTTAAATATATGAGAAATAGGTCATAGAGCATCACCATAAAAAACAGTCTGTTCATGGTGGTACTTATCTGATAAATGAATATACAAGTGCTTGACTCCATTGGAAGTTATGAATTTTGCATCAAGCTCTTCATCAAGGTTGAATTACATAATGTCTCAGTTAATGCCATATCTGTGTGACATTTCTTGTCAAAAATTATTTCTCTTTGTCAAGCTACATATTTGATTTGTGAGACACAATATGAACTTCAGTGACAGCATAAAAAGAATGTTTACAATCACAATTAAACATGACTGATATGAATGCTAAGTGTATAACTACCAGATTAAAAAAAAGACTGAATTTTGGCAGGTAGTATTTATAGTCAAATGCCGAAACCTTTAGAAATATTTTG
>NC_022027.1:14701438-14722132 GCF_000317375.1 Microtus ochrogaster
TGTTGATCCTCCCAATCCAAGAGCAAGGGAGATCCTTCCATTTTCTGGTATCCTCTTCAATTGATTTGACATTTTTATAACAGACTGAAAATGCGTTCCTTAAGATTTATTCCAGACATTTGAAATGTAATTGTCAAATAAATATGAATATACCCAAATTTAATTGTTTTTCTTTTCTATAAATTTATACTCAGAAATGGAGCTGCCTTGATCATTTGACATTTTATCAAAAGAGAAAACATATATTTACTCAGAAATATTAACCCAATTATCCACCTTTGGCTTTGGTAAACCTGTTTTTATTCTCTCTTCTTTCTCATTTTTTTCTGTGCCCCCTTTCTCTTTAAAATATACTCCATTAACCCTGACATAAAACATCAAGGATTATTATATATTTACTCTTTGAAAAAAGATATCTTTGGAAGAAAGTTTAAATCAAACCCACATTTTTCTCATTACATTAATTATTAAATGCTATGTGATTGTGTCCCTCCAAATTCATGCTTCACTCTGTGGATTTTTGAGACAGGGCTTTACAAAGTATTTCAGTTAAAACAGTTTGAGCCTCAATCAAAGAAAATTTACAATCAGAAAGGGAGAAAATCTGAGACAGATATCAGACAGCAAGGTTTCTGCAAAGAGACAGATAAAACATAGAAGCCAAGCTGAAATGAAAAGACATAACCCTTACACTGTGGGTAAAGTCATGAGCAAGTAATTCAACCAGCCTCCAGAAGATTCTAATCCTTTTACCTAGCTCTTTGAAATACAGTGTTCAAACTCTAAAAGATTAGTTATTCTCTGGCCTAAATTGCTGTTAGTGATGCTCTGATTTGTCTTAGCCATGAAGAATACTACCCAATTTTTATCATCTGTTCTTTATGTTAAAACTTAGAAGTAATATTTTACAGTTGAGGTAAACTTATATCTCAAAACCAAATTCTCATCCATTTACATATAACAGAAAATATTTCACTTCCTCATTTTTCTAGTTTCTGTATGCTAGAGAATAAGGATTTGGTCTTTGAAGTACTATATTCATACTGACCTAGTATATGAGTTTATCTTTATTTAGACAAATATCATTTCTAAATATGTTAAGGAAGTTTTACAAAAGAGTGTTTTTAATTTTTTTAGACTATATCAAACATGATGTCATCATCCCCTAGTGAGACAAATTAATTGTGATATATGAATAATTTTGTTGATGAGAAAATCAAAAAGTATGACAAATAATTAAAGTATGTAAATTAAAATTTTATTCTGCCAAAGGCATAGGCTCCTAAATCTTTTTTTTCCTTTTGTGTTTGAAAAAAGTATGTCAACATAATCATAACTGAATTGCTTGCTCACATTTCTGTAGGACATATATTTATAAACCTTCATGACAAACCAGGAGGCAATATGTTTGTTTTCAACAAGATGATGAAAGAGTAGCTACTGATTTATACAAATGATACCTGGACTTATTTTTTGTTTTGTTTTGTTTTTTTTTCTCAAGACAGGGTTTCTCTGTGGCTTTGGAGCTCGTCCTGGAACTAGCTCTTTTAGACCAGGCTGGCCTTGAACTCAGAGAGATCTGCCTGCCTCTGCCTACTGTGCTGGGATTAAAGGTGTGTGCCGCCACATCCCTGTGATACCTGGACTTATTATGGGACTGTTCTAAGCTACTTTATTATTATTTTGTTTTTTTCTTTATTAAAAATGATTCTTCTCTTATCCAATACATCCCAGACATAGTTTCTGCTCCCTCCCGTCCTCCCCTCTCCTCCAGGTCAACTCCCCCTTGTTTCTTTTTCAGAAAAGAGCAAATCTCCAAGAGATGATTGCTGGACAGGACAAGACAAGATCCAATAAGACAAGATGAAAAACCTGATATCAAGGCAACCCTATAGGAGAAAAAGTGTCTAAAGAGTGGGCAGAAGGGGAGAGATCCACCAGCTTCCAGCTTTAGGGGTCTCACAAGTGTCCTGAGATTAAAGGCATGCACACAGTCAAGAGTGCTGAAATTAATGGCCTGTACCACCACACCTGGCTATAAACATTTCTTTAATTTCATTTTACAAGTTGGAAGTTTATCAGGGTGGAGTCTTGCACTGAGATGACCACTGCCTTTATTCCATTGAATATCAGACTTTTCTCTAATCTGCTTATGTTCTTACAGGATTTAACGCCATTTCACTTTCTGATGTTTGTTTTGCTCCTCAAACTGTATATTTTGTAACTTTCCTTTTTCAGTCTGCTCCTTTCCATTGTAGATTTGCATAAATATCACCATTAATAACCACACGATACAATCCAAAACTAGGTTGTTTGAAATCTCCTTTGCAAATATGACTAATTAAAAAATTCATAAATTTAGTCTCAGGCACTTTTTTATTTTTGACAAGGGAGAGAGAGTAGCCACGTTCTTTAACAAAATATCACAAGAATACTCTTTATGCCACATATCAACATTCTCCTTTGAAACTTTGTGAGGCAGGCCTCCACACTCTCAGCACCACTGTCTTCCACACTCCTACTGGTATAGCCCATTAAGCCAGGCTTAATACATTTGACTGCCTTCCTAACCCAAAGGCCACACTCTTACAAACAAAAGCATGGACTGATCTATCACAACATTATTACACTCATGTTACCTAATTCTGTCTTAGGTAAGATTTCTATTACTGCGAAAAAATACCACAAAACTGACAGATCTAAGAAAAACATATTGCAGATGGCTTACTGTTTCAGACATTTAGTGTATTACCTTCACAACAGAAAGTATGGCAATGTGTAGTCAGACATATTGCTAGAAAAGGAGCTGAGAGTTCTACATCTGAATTCTCAGTCAACAGTAAGAGATTAATGCACACTGCCCAGATTTGTAATTCTGAGAACTCAAAGCCCACACTCAATGGCACACCTTACTTCAACAATGCCACTACTCCAAAGAGGCCATATCTCAGTAGTGGGAGTCCCTAGGAAAATGTGTGGCAATTTTCATTCAATCTGTCACACCAAGTTAAAAGCCATAACATATAACCAGAAAACCTGATATAGACCTATGCTTATTTAGTATTTTAGACTGTATGAATCCAGTGAACCTTGTTTAGTTGAATAAGTGGGCAATGTTCCCTTTGTACTACTAGAGACTTTACTTCCCTCTCTTCTCCAGGTTTCCCCTAGCTCCAAGATGAGGGACCCAGTGGAGATCTCCAATTTAGACTCTCTCTCTTCAAATATTGTGGGAATCCGTGCCCACTCTTATCTGTTGCTAGAGAAACGCTCTCTGATAACAATTGCACAAAGCAGTTATCTATGCATATAGCTGAATATATCATTAGAAATAATTTCATTGATTTTTTTTCTTTGCCAAATATGTTTGGTTCTACCCTAGTTTTCTGGGATATCCTATCTCTTGTTTCTAACCATCTGGGCAGTTCATGACATGGGTTCCCTCGTATAAGATGTGCCTCAATTTAAACCAAACATTGGTTTAAATGTTTATTTAATTTAATTTAAATGATTATTTCCACATGCTCTATGCCACCATTGCCCCCAGAATATTTTGTAGGAAACAAGTATTGTATGTGGAGGGTTTCGAAGATGGGCTGGTATCCAGGTTCCTATTTTGGTGGCCCATAGAATATCTTCCCATGTCAAAGAGACTAGAATATATGCATGACGGCTCTATAAGGCACTAGCTCAACCTCTCTACATTGATGAGCTCAGTAGTCATCTCAGCAATGGGCCCCCACTGTCAGTTTTTAGAGTGCAATATTCAACCCTATCATCAACATGTATTTTTTTAGGGATCTCCATGAGACTTCTATAACCAAATGTAACCCAGTCCCACCACTGTAAGCGTCACCAGTCTCCAAAATATGGCCAGTTCAGACTCAGTACCCTCAATTACTAGGAGTCCTCACTAGGGCCACCTTTATGAATACCAAGATGTTTTCACTACACGAGGTTGGCATACTGTTCCCCAAATACCTCCCTCAGTTCTATCTGTGTCTCCCTGTGATGTGGGAGTGTCATATATCAATCTGTTGATTTCATTGGTTAAGCAATAAAGAAACTGTTTGGCCCTCATAGGTTAAAACATAGGTGGGAGGAGTAAACAGAATAGAATGCTGGGAGGAAGAGGAAGTGAGCTCAGACTCGACAGCTCTGCTCTCTGGAGCAGAGACGAAATGCTCCCCTCTCCCAGACACGCGATGAAGCTCCGACCCAGGATTGACGTAGGCTAGAATCTTCCCGGTAAAATCGGTGCTCACAGATTATTAGAGATGGGTTGATCAGGATATCAGAATTAGCCAGGAAGGGCTAGAACTAAAGGGCCAAGCAGTGTTTAAATGAATACAATTTGTGTGTTGTTATTTCAGGGCACAAGCTAGCAGGCGGCCGGAGTACTGGGGACGCAGCCCCGCTGCTCCTATTACTACATCCCTGTACTTTCTTCTGCCATCTTCTCTTTCCACATGATCCCTCCTAGTCCAGTCCCCCCTTGCCCCCAGTCCACCTGCAGAATCTATCCTTATTCAACGACCCATTCTTCTAGTACCATAAAATATTCATAATAAGAGCAGGTGTATTTAGAAGATGAGAGGACAAAATATATGTAACTGCGTGTAAAGCTATGAATTTAACTGTTAAAAATGGAAGTAGTTAAGTATCTGAGAATAAGATAATGGAGTAATATAGAGAAATTGAAGCTATGACCACTCCTCTTTTCATTTGTAAAGAAAAATTCCAAGGAAAATAATAGTTGTCCAAACCTGAATAAGTCATAGGTTCTCTAGGACACATAAGATTAAGTCTGTAATAAATTATTCACTATCAAACTTTTAGAAGAAATTTATTTGCTATTTAGAAGAACTGAATGTAAGATAAAAACTGTCTCTGCTGGGATTAAAGGCATGCGCCACCACTGCCCGGCCTAAAACTTTGAATTCTTAATGAAAATTTAATGTATTACAAAACCCATTAAAATGTATTTTTTAAAGGTGGGTGAATAAAAAAGTGGTTTTCATTTAAGGCAAAAGTTCAAATTACTTTATAAAACTCTATTCAAAGCCTGCATGTCTAAATTACTTTCTTTTTATTTAATTTTAAAATATATTTAAAAGGATATATTTAATATTGTAATTAATAATATTTAGCATAATATATTCAAGTATCTTCTTTTAACATTGTAGTATAATTTAAAACACTCCCATATTTATAATGCCAATTATACTTAGGACTTGCATATTAGTAAGAAATGTGTGAAATCTGAGACACTGGGCATACTGTATAAATGATAAACAGAAAGCCTATACCTTGAAGTCTGAGCATGGAATACATGGGGGAAAGAAGAAACATGGCACAAAGAAATCTAAATTAAAAAAGAAATCGAAATCTCTGAAGCAAGACCTGTAATGATAACGCCAATGGCATACGCAGGGCAAGGTTATATCTGTAATAGGATGCCAATATTTTTGAAAACTCTCTAAACAAAACAGAAAGGAACAACAAAGATGCCATTCTAATTTAAAATTTAAATCATGTCAATAACAGCTTAAGCAATTTCTAAGCACCTATTAAAATGCAGCTTCACAACCCTCTCCTTAGACTCCAGTGCCATCTTCTTTCTTCACTCCTGCAACACTGTTTGCAGATCTAGTATATCAATTACTCTCCCAAGTGCAATGCCATTACATTTGTAATTTTTATGCTATTGTATTTTAATTATACTTTTCAGTTGGATAAATGAAAAACAAAGAGTATTATCTCTAGAAAATGTATCTGAAGTGTCCGTTGCTATTTCTGCCTTGCTATGTCACTTTGAATTCCATCTTTCTTTAATGTTCAAGTTGATGTTGAAACCACTTAGGTTTAAAAACATGGATAGAAGATATCAGAAGGACTTCTAGATTGTGATATGTACCTGCATATCTGTATCTACCAGAGACACATGTATGTGTTTTCACACCATACTGGTTGTCTCTGAGGCTTCTCTTGCTACAGAAGTTCCCAATATTTTTGGACAGTTCTACAGGAGATGGTTCTTTTTGGGAGTCTGGACATTATTTTTTATTTGAGCAATGATATTGAATTTAGGGAATGAAATAAATACAGGCAAATCAGACTATATTACCCAGGAAAGACTAGCTTATTTCATGGAATATATGGCATGTAGATATAAAAAGTCTTTGCAATATCTCAGTGGTAGAGTAACTATCTATTATGAGTGAGGCTATGGGTTTGAATGAGTACAGTAAATATATATTGTGTTTATATATTTAGGAAGTTAAACACATTCATATATATGTAACAACAATTAATGAAAAAGAGACCATAAATTTGTAAGAGAGAAAAGACAGATACATAGGAGCATTTGGAAGGAGGGAAGGGACAGAGAAAATGTGAATGTATTATTATCTCAACACATAAAATAATTTAAAAGTAGAGTCAATGATAAAATTTAAAATTTAGATATGGGAACATAAAGTCAAAGCTTTCTATTTGGCATATGAAACTGACTTGCACAAATTTTGACTTGACACAAAATCACAAAACAAATGAGAATCTGAGTATAAGATTCATGAACTTTAAGAAGTCACTGAGGGTAAAAAAGTGGGTTAAAAATATTGATGTACTAAGCTAAGAAAAGATGAAAATGCAAAGGTTGCTAGAGGAAATGCCAAATATTGACTCTCAAGGAATTGCCTTATTTTTAAGTTAATTATAGTTATATCATTTTCTTCTCTCTTCCCACTGCCTCATTCACATTCTACTACCATCCCTCAAACTCATGATCTTTTAATATATGTATATATATACTCACACATGTATGCTGTTTATATATATAAACACATATATACTGAGTCTATTAATGTTGCTTATATGTATGTATTTCTAGGGATGACATTTGGACTTGAATAATCAGCTAGGGGACTATATTTTTATGAAAATGAATGCTCCACTTATCAATAAATAAGTGCCTATAACTCTTCATCTAGGCTTGGATCACTGTGTCCTGTCAACTCTGTGATTCCAATTGGTATACTAACTTTTAGTTTTTGATTAGGCAGTCTTATTTTTAAGAATTCATAGGTGTAGCTTTCCTTTACACCTATAACACACAAACTTGCTGCAA
Source organism: Microtus ochrogaster (assembly GCF_000317375.1). Taxonomy (NCBI): domain Eukaryota; kingdom Metazoa; phylum Chordata; class Mammalia; order Rodentia; family Cricetidae; genus Microtus; species Microtus ochrogaster. The sequence continues at coordinate 14,708,568 of NC_022027.1, forward strand.
CTTTCTGTTCCTCTGGTTCATATCATCTTTCTGTTTATTCTTCAAAGGTGATCCCTAAGTTTAGGGGTTGTTTTGTAGAATGTATTTAATGGGGTGAGAACCCTCTCTTAGGACTATAGGATCCATAAAGTTGAAAGAAAGCTTCAAAATTCATAATAAATTGTTTCCAAAGCCACAAAAATGGTTTCCTGTGGCTTTGGAAAACAGACAATGTAATATAAAACATAGGAGGCAGGACATGGAAATTGAAAGAGAGTATACAGTTAATGAATTCTTATATAAATATTAGAATATAATCTCATTTTACTATAAAGTGTCAGTGGATACAAGTCATCTTTTTAGGGCTTATTAAATTAGTTTTTAAATTTAGAGACTTTCCAAAGAGAAAGTGTGTAAAATTATACACGTGTTACACATTTTCATGTGGTTTTAATTTCAAATCTTTCTAATATCAATCCTATAGATTTTCCCTCAGTGACACAGAAGGCATATACAGGATATTTAGTGTATGATTTTATATACATGCACACACATATATATGTTATATAATATATAATTTAATATATGTCATATCTATGATTATTAATGTTTTCATTCTTTCTCTGGAGGTTTTAGGTTACTCTTACATTTTTATGAAATACTTCCAAATAGAGTGATGACTGAAAATGTGACATTGCCTAATTGTTTCTAGTGATAAAAGCATGTTTTTACAAGTACAATTTGTACATAACTAAAGTATGATAAACAACACATTGGTAAAATTCTGATGGCTTCACAAGCAGTACCTTAAACACAGGAAAACTGGTCATTCTTCCAAATCCCAGGAAATTCTAAGTCTTTTGTACTCTTGAAAAATAAACAATAAGAAATCAGAAAATTTAACCATATACAGAAAACATCATAGAGTTCTAGTAATGAGCCAAAAAAAAACCAAATTTATGTATGACCCAGAAAAAAAAATGGGACATAGATTCTTAAGATGCTAAATGAACCCTAACAAAACAAAGAAAAAGCAAGAAGAAAATGATGCTTGTATATGAGTGTTTAAACGTTGAGATAGAAATTACAGGAAAGATAGGAAATTCCAGACATTTGACCAACCAGTTTGAGTTTTCAGAAGAAATAGTAAATTTTAAGTGTTAACTTAATCATTTCAGTGGATCAAAACTTAAATGATAATGTACAAATATGGCAAGAAAAATTATACTCTCAATGTGTAACATTTAAGTGGTCTCAGGTGCATTATGTGAATACAAAGATAAAAAAGAGAGATAGAGGGCAGGGTGAAAGGGAAGAGAAAAGGAGGAATCTGCAAGCCAGAAAGGAGGAGGAATACAGAAGGGGGGAAAGAAGTACACAGTGATATAAAGACACACTGGCTCAGTTGTCTGAAGGTAAATGAAGAAATGGATATAAACTTTGAGAACTAAAAGAACTCCAGCTGGCACGGATCCATAATACATTGTTGTCACATAGTACATACAGAACTGGACGAGTGCATTAGTGTGGTCATGAAAATATGTCTGTAAATTATTACCAAATTACACATTCAGAACATTGAACCATTCTAATTAGAACAATGAAAGTGGTACGATCGACATAAGGAGAGGTAAGCAATTCTCAGGAGGACTCCAACAAAGATGTGCTCAGTACAACAACATGGGTTTTGAAAGTTCTAGATTACAGTCAAGGAACCTGGTACCAGTTCTGGTTAAGTTTAAAGCTTACTCAATACCCATAGTATGTTTTAAATTATTTCTTCCTGGGTAGAAATTTCAAGCCCCTTAACATATTCATGCAAGCTATATTAAATAATCTTAATAGATTGCTTCAGCCTTTTGTGAGGGATGAATAGATTCATTTATATTATTTAAGATATTCAAATTAAGAGTCTAGGAAAAATGGCAATAATGACGAAACTACATGGAAAAAAATCTGATTTTCCATATGTTTCTTGTATAAACAATATGTCATCTCACAAAATATATGAATAGTTCTAAAAATATCCCCCTTTCTTCCTAAGTGACGATTCCTAAGATATCTGCTAGATCATGTGTATCTTCAACAATTTATTGTTTTCATTGTTGGAGGTAGGGAACTTTTTTGAACTTCAGAAAACTGTTTAAATAACTTTTAAACAAATAAGGTTACTAATTTGATCCACACTACCCCCCCTCTCTAACCAACTTAAGCATTTCTGTGTGTATGTGTATTTATGTTTGAGCATGTAGTGGTGCTTGTATAAGTATGTATGTTTTGTGGTACCTACATAGCAGAGAGGATGTTCTCAAATACTTACGTTTGTCTGGAGGAAGTTAGAAAGATTTTGTAGTCATTCTGTGGTGCTGTCTTGTTTAACAAATAAAACTTGCCTGAAGATCAAAAGGCAAGGTAGCCACTAGCTAACCAATGAGAAATGGAGGTTTGTACAGACATACAGGAAGTGGTGTGGCCAGGTGGAGAAAGGAAATGATAAGGCAGAAAAAGACAGGCATTCAATCCCTTTTTGACTGGGAAGTAAATAAGGTAACTGTGGCTTTGCTCCTTCATCTCTTAGATCTCCCAGCATTTTTTTCAATATGTGACTCCAGGTTTTTATTATTACTAATACCTATTAGAACTCATGCTACATCTTTTCCAGAGAATAAATAATTAGAACAAGGCAGAGTATTGTGAATACACTATTTTATTTAAAAATTGTACCCTAAACTGAGCAGAACATCCATGTCTTTTTCTACTTTGTTGACTTTAAATGGTTTTAAACCATTCAAAAATCATTTTAAATGTATTAAGTATCTAAGGCACACTATAAGATATAAAGCTCTTGGTCACAACATTTTCTGCTCTCTCTCTCTTTCATTGCGGTGTCTGATGAGTTTGAAGAATCCTTATTGCTGGTAAAATCAGTGACAAGAAACAGGATGAATAATATCCTATTTTAAGCCTTTGGAAGTCAGAGAGTATCTTTGACATCAAAGAAACATTATTTCTTTTCAAAAGTTGGACCTGTGGTGCCTTTACAAGCACTCAAATTCCTGATTCAAAATGATAATGTGTTGACCTAGACATGGATTTTTTTAAGCGAGGAAGCCATTTTTTAATTTAGTTTTAGTGCAGATCCTGTCACACTATAGAGACAGCACCCAAAAGATCACAAGGGTGCACAAGTGTGTCACTGATGAAAATGTCTTTTATCTCTCCAGGATGCTATCCAAAGTAATTGGTAAGCAAACGAAATGATAGCGGTTCATGCAGTGACTTTCCTCTGTGTCATTTGCAGTGCTTCCTTCCAAGGCAAACTAGAGGAGCGCGAGGAGTGTGAGTCACAAAATCTACTTTGGAAAGAACCTGTATTCAGACTAATCAAAAACTTCTAAAATGAGCCATGCTCATTTTCAGGCGATTTGCCTCTGCACCTGTTCAGACTGTGTTCCAACTGGCCTGTGGTTTAACCGCCCCCTAAGCACTCTTGATTAAGAACACAGCTTCATCAAACAGGGAGGCAATGCACTCACACCTGTATTTGAGTTTAATTTTCTTCTTTAAAGAATGATATTAAATTAAATTCCACACATTAAAAATATACTCCCTTCTATTCTCCTTTTTCTACATCTGCTTCAGGATGTATGTATCCTAAGAAATGATACCACAATCACACAAAATGAGAAAGAATACATTGATGATGACACCAGACCACTTAAATTCTATTTGTCCGAAACCCAAAGAAAATGACTTTACAAAGCTGTGGTTTAGTGAGTATCAGACTTAAGGTTAGGACCATCCATTATCAGACATTCTAATACTTGATGGCAAAGAAATCTGTCTCCCGCACACTCTCTCTCTCTTCTCTCTTTATAGATCTGGCTAAGTAGTCATTTTGTACATTTTTAAGGAAGGTTATATTATGAATGAGATACTATATTTAAGATTTAGAGGGAATAATATCACCACATATCATAAGAAGGGGATTTTGATTCTAATACTCATGAATTAGAACCACAAAAGTATAATTCTGTTTACAGAGTCAAATAAAATGACAATGCATAACAGAAGTAAACCAAAATTTAGTATAGAATGCAAATCTCTATGGCTTTAGTTAATATTAACTACATAAGTTTAACGATATTACATAGGCAATTAGGAAATCAAATTTTTCTATTGCTATTTAGACATTATTAAATATAAACTGGTACCATCTTGTTTCTAGTCCTTCAGTATGTGGTCATATGTATTTTGAAAAAAGATAATCGATTATACTGCAAGCAAAGATGTTCAAATATATATATATATACATATATATACATATATATATAAGTTTGCGTTGAAAATCTGTATTTATATATTTTAGAAGATAAGCTGATTAGTTTTATTGGTGGTATAAAATAGTATTTTGCAAAAAATCTCTACTCAATAATTAGGAATGGTCCCATGATGACACACACCACATTCATCAGTATTTTTGCACTCACACTTATATGGATCTTCCGATTGCATACTGCTAGCCTAGGATGGGTGGGAGATATAGAACGATTTGTGTTGTATCATGCTCAAGGAACCTCAGTGTTTGTCATTTAGTCTGTTGTTTAAGTCTTTGATCTTTTTGACATTTCACAAAAAACCCTAAGTTCACAGTATCCAAATAAAAATGAAAAAAAAAATAAAACTATAGCAAGAAAGTCATGATTTCTTTAAAGGTCCATGTGTTTTAGTTCTTCAGGCATTGTATTTTATTGATGAGGAGAAATAAAAATGTGTACCTAATCTGTTTCCTTGCTATCTAGAATATATGCATTTGTCTTCATTATATGCGTGCTTTATATCTTTTATGCTTTATTCTCTAAAATTATTGATGCAATGCTATATCTTTCCTGTGGCAGTGCATTAGCACAAGTAAAAGTTCAATGTTTTTCCTAACATATAAATCTATATATTGTTTTAGATGGATTCTTTACTCAACATATATCATAATAATGCATGCTGGCTTAGTATGTTTTCTTTTGCACATATCTCTGAAACATATAACTTTTGTTACTATGAGTGTGGATTTATCTACTCCGTTCATTGTTCATGACAGAATTGTGCAATTTTCAATTCATTCCACTTAAATTTTTCATCATAATTTTCTTTTCAAATTGAAGTAACAGCAATTTATCTGTTTTAAAGTCACTACACTGCTTTTCTTTCAATGTATGTTTCTTCCTAACATGTGTTCATCAAAATTACAATTTTTGAACATCTCTAAATATATTCAGAGTAAATTTAAATGTTATTTTAAATATAAGAGTAAAAATAAAACCAATAGCATGAATATTTTACAAAGCTTTCATAATAAATTCAGTCCAAAACATCACACAAATTTACTTATAAGCTTACATGTATAAATTTTCTTGAAGACAGTAGCTTGCTAATCAATGCACATCAATAGGCACACATATTTGCCAAGATGTTTTTCTTTTATCCCCTTATTTTGTTAAAAATAGATGCTTTTATACAATGTATTCTGATAATGGCTTGACATCACCTCAGAATCCACATCCTTTCTGTTGCTCATTAGATTTTTTTCCCTAATTAATTAGTGAGAAAATGGGGTTCTGAAAATTTTTATATGGTATACAATTACAAGCATAGAGAGAGTGTATCATGTTCATAATCCTTAATACAACACATTTGAACCCTACTACTCTGCCCAAAAGAGGTAAACCAAATTATGACATATAAGTGTTTCTGATTGAAATAAGTTTTTGAAAGAAAGTAAGGCGAGAGTTACATCAAGAAAGAAGTATGACTGAAGATGCTAAAAAATGTGTGTGTGTGTGTGTGTGTGTGTGTGTGTGTGTGTGTGTGTTGGTGTCTGTGTTTCTGACTATGCTTTTACTTACAGAGAGTGGTAGAGTAATATTGGACATTATAGTGGTCTCCTATCAAATGCAATGTCTATGTTACTCTGTCCTTGATATCTATACTGACATGGCAAAGAGACAACATTCAGGAGGGAAACTATATTTCTGAAGTAGACGTTAACTATGTTTATAAGTGGAAATAATTTTTAGATTGAAAATCCTTAAGTTAATATTTTTGTTTAGAAGTCACACCTGAGCAGTCAACAGTATTAGCATGGGTATTACAATATATAACCTATTTTATTTTTACATTTACTTAGCTTCTCACTGATGTCTGCAGCCAGCAAAGGTTGTTATGAAATACAAAAGAAGCAGTGCTATAATCTCTCCAATTTTCGTTTTCTTCTTCTTTTTCTCTACTTAGTCATTGACTAACATGAACTGTTATAATATAAATTTAGACTCATTTTATTTTTTACTCATAGATATGTGTATTATAGTTCTTACCATGACTTACATTTGTGGCTTTATATTTTATTATCATTTTAAATGTTTATTGTATAGAGTTTTTCAGAAGTGATACACCGTTAAGATGAGATTTTATGATAGTGCTTAATTGTTTCATTAACATGCAATGTATTTATTATTTCATGATATGCATGTGTTTCATACGTTTTTACTGTCTAATTCAATAAAAGGAAATTTGTGATTGAATAACTTTTAGGTGGCATATTGTGATAATATGTAAGTATATGATAATGGTAAAAATGGCTTATATGAATCAACCTACATGTATATATAATCAGCTAATAGCAGTGATAAAAATTATGCAGGTTGTGGTAATAAAATAAGAACATAGCAGTCTCAAGTAACCATCTTTTTCCTGTTGTAGCAAATTATATGATAAAATAAAAAGGAAAAATACAAAATAATTCATGTAAAATAAAACATAGTCAAATGTCCAAGAAATAGAGCACACACAAGAGAACACAGCATTTTCATAAAATGGTGACATTTTATGAAATTCTAAGATGGGAATCAACACTTTATATAATAGAAAATACTAGAAAGTTTAGTGTAAGGGGCTAGAAAATATGATTTATTTTACAGAGAAGAACAATGCTATGATTTTTCTAATGTCACACACTAATTAGATTCGAGTTGAAGTAAAGGCAGTATATAATTAATAAAACCACCAAATAACCTCCTTAACTGCAATAGGAAAATAAGTTTTTAAGAGATATCGGTAAAATCAAAAGTGATAGCTATGTCAAAATTTTGCTCAAAATCCGTTGATACATCCATTATTGTGTACTTTCAATATCAGAAAAGTATAACTTGATAAACAATTCTACAATCATATATAAATCAAAAATATTCTTATCCGGAATAGACAGAGGAATTATCCAAATCAACAAAGAATCACAAAAGAAAACTAGAAAATTTTTCCTAAAAGTAAACATAATACTGAATAATTAAGCCTAATTATGGAAAGCATTCATAATTCTATTAAGTAGAGAAAAGCAAGTGAGAACAACAATAAGAAAGAGTTTTGTATATTGGACTTGCAATAACCAAAAGGATGAAAAATGCCAAATGTTAGCGGATTATAAATCTCACTGATGGTAAGAATTGGAGGTTGGCAGTGATTCTAGATAACTCCATACAGGGATGTATCCAAGAATTTTTACTGTACAGTAGTCTTTGCCAAGGAAAGCAGATCAAATAATTTGACTGTCCACCTTTGGATAGTAGATCGATTAAATCTGTCAGATGACACCATGGCATGGTGTAAGAAACCCTAAATTATGAGTTGGATATGCCCAAATCATTGCATATTAGGTCATAGATACATATTTCTTTGTGAAAAACAGAGGGAAATGAATCTTAAGAGCTGGAATAGCCGTAGTCATTAATTACTCAATGCAGTATAATTTAAATACTTTAAATATCTTTGTCATTTGTGGTTTGTTTCTGTGTTTCTATAAATATTCAACTATGTGCTTTGAATGTATTCAATCTCAAAATGAGATTTTTCTATTATTCTTGTCAGATTATGCATATTGCTTACTATAACTGTAAGAAAAGTAAACTGGCATACAAGTTAACTTTATATTGTAGCTTATCCTTTGATTATGTAAAGACTTATACTCTGTTCAAAGAACTCTGTGTGTTTTAAGTAGAAAATAGATCAATAATGATGGTGCTTATTTAAAGTTCCTAAGTTCTTTTTTGACTGAAGCAAGAAGGAGCACATTTTATTGGAACTTAACAGTTTATGTGGGTGAATTCATGACAATTTTGGTGAGGAACATATCAGCAGGCAAACAAGCAAGTATAGCTCTGGATCATAGGTGACCGGTTACATGCACAAGCTGGAAGGGAGAGAGAGAGAAACTAAATAGGAATGTTGTGAGCTTTTAAAATCTCACAGACCACTTCTAGATGGACCTCTTCCCACAAGACCACAACAAATCCCAATAACTCCCTAAACTTCCACCAACTCAGGATTAAGCATTCAAATATTTGAGCCTACAACATGGTGCATTCTCAATAAACCTCCATAATCCCTATACTCAGAGAAGCTGAGGCAGGGGAGCCATGAATTTGTAGAACTCTAGGCTCCACAGTAAGATATTGTTTCAAACAAGAATAGAGAATACCTATCTTAATTAGGCTTTTTATTGCTGTGATAGAACACCATGACCAAAAGCAACATGAGGAGAAAAAGATTTCTTTATGCTTACAGAAGGTTATACTGGTATTATCTAATAAAAGGAAGTCAAAGCAGCTACTTGTACAAGTCAGGAACCCAGAGACACAAGCTTAAGCATAAGACATGGAGGTGTGCCACTTAATGGCTTTCTCTCTGTGGCTTACAAGACTTGTTTTCTTTTACTATCCAAGACCAAAGAACGAGACAATCTGCAGTGACCTAGACCTGCCCACACTCATCATTAATTAAGAATATGCCTAACAGAATTGCCTATAAGCAATTTTATGCAAGCATTTTTAAAAAAAAATATGGCTCGTTTTGTATAACTTTCAAAAGTTGACATGGCCACACTAAAATCTAGTAATCTCATATACTGTTTTTATTGAATTCCTAAGTGTGTGGATGATTCTTGAGGCTTCTTCTGGGCCTCTTTCCTTCTGTTCACTTTGTCCAACTGTGATGGTTTTTGTTTTATCTTTCTTTATTTTATTTAGTTATATTTTATTATTATCCCTTAGAAGACTTTTCTAGTGAGAGAAAGGAAGGGAGTAGACCCAGATGGGAAGAGAGATAGGTTATAACCAATCTTTCTCTATACCATCAGCCAGCGCCCAAATAATGACACAGGGACTTCTTTTTAATTATGAAAGCTTGTTTTGTTGTAGGAAACTGCTTGTTTGTTCCTGGCTGCTCAGCTCCAGGAACTATATTAATTAAATTACTGCTTGTCTATTAGCTCTAGTTTTTGTTCTAATTGGCAAGCTCTTACAAATTAATTTAACTCATTTCTATTATCTATGTATTACTATGTGGTTGTGGCTTACCGTCAAGGTTCTGTCCGGTGTCTGTCTCTGGTGGGGCTACATGGCTTCTCCTGTCTCCACCTTCTTTCTCCCAGCATTCAGATTAGACTTCACCTGCCTAGCTCTACTCTGCCCTATCACAGGCCAAGACAATTTCTTTATTCATTAATCAGTAGAAGCAGCACGTACAGATGGATTTCCCATACCACTCAGCCTATAGCTTAGGATTATTCCTAACTAACTCTTAAAACTTAAATTAACCCATTTATATTAATCTATAGTCTACCACACAGCATTACCTCTCATTCATCCTGTATCTTTTTTTCATAATACTTCTGATCTACATGGACATGTCTTCACTGTAAAATAAGAAGACAATGTATGACAGTAGTGAATGCCATTAATCCCAGTACTTGGGAGGCAGAGGCAGGTGAATCGGTGAGTTCAAGCCCAGCATGGTCTATAGAATAGGTTTCAAAACAGTCAGGGCTACCCTGTCTCAGAAAATCAAAATGAAAAGAAAAAGAAAATTATGTAAGAAAAGTGAGTACTACTAATGCAGTATTCTGAACACCACTGTCTTTACTATTTGTCTTCTGTTAAGATCTTTGTCTTCCACATTCCATCAACAGTGAGAATTGGACTAAGGATGTCTGTCTTCTTGGTTCTTTACAGAGTTATAAGAACTTGAGTGAGGTTTAATTACATAGAAATAGGTAATTGTTTGATGGAGGACTTTCAAGGGAGTCTTAGTTTTTTTCTCATGTTCTCTAAAAAAAAAACAAGTTAAATGAAGATATATAATTAGTTCACGGTTTCTAAGAGGCACAGTATAGCATAATATTGGGTCATGAGGTAAAGAGATGAACACTGGAGTTACAGTGTATCCCTCTTTTTTTTCCTTTCTTACTCAGTTCATAACTGTAGACTGTGCTATTGTGACACTGCTTTTCAGACACTGCTATTGTCTTCTCAAATAATTCTTTTTTCAAGAACAATACCTTATTGATTATTTGGGAATTTGGTGCAATCCATCACAAACTAACTTGCTTCTCACTCCTACTCTTGTCTTTTCCCCTAGAAAGGAAAGAAATATAACAAGTCTAAATTGTGTTTCTAATACACTCTTTGGGACATGGTTAAACTCCCAGATGCCACCCCATTAAAGGAAATTGGATCCTCACCAACCCACACTTCATCCTGCCATAAACCACCAACTGTGAAAAGCTTCACTTCAGTATCTTTTTACAATATTAAAAGCCTCTTTTCAATGGCTTGCCATCTACATAATTTCTTTTGTGGGGTTGTCAGAGAAGCCTTCACCATCTTCCATTCTCAGTTATGAGTGTGCAGTCATCAATGGCGCTGCAAAAGAAGCTTTGATGTCCCTAACAACCAGCTGAAGAATGAATCATAGACTTCTGCATGGTTTCTGACATCAGCACAGGCCATGGATATCTGCATGGTCTCCTACTGCACCAAAAATCATGGACGTCAACATTTTAATTCTATCTGTAAAGATTCTTAAAAACCTGTCAAAATTTTGTCTGTTAAGTGATTTCAAATTTGGTCAAGTTGATAATGAGAGTTAGTCATCATATTCTCTTCTTTAAGCCCCCTCTTGTTGACTTCCTGAATATAATAGCCACATACTGCAGAAAGTTTTATATATTATGTATTTATAAAATATTGTAATATTTATAAAATATTTTAATATTTATAAAATATTATAAACATATATTTATGAGCATAAATAAAAGAAGATGAAACCTGTCAAGTCAGGAAGGTATGTAAATAATAACTTGAGGCAACTCAACCCCACACCCAACAACCCAACCACTTCCGGACCACCCCACCACCACCACCAAAAATACACAAAGGACAAGAACAGAGAATTTCGTGCTTAGATTACTATTCATTTACTCTATCAAAGGAATGCTACTCTTACAAAAATAACATTTACAAGGCTTGGACAGACTGAGGGGCCACTGGCAGTGTCACCAGAATTTATTCCCATTGCTTGTACTGGCTTTTTGGGAACCTATTCTCTTTGGATGGATACCTTTCTTAGCCTAGATATAGTAGGGAAGGCCTTGGACCTTCCCCTAATCAATGTGCCTTACCTTCTTTGAGAAGTGGATGGGGATGGGGAGGTAAAGGATGGGAGAAGGGGAGAGATTGGGAACTTGGATTGTGTATGTATAATAAAATTTAAAATTTAAGCAATTTTTATAATCAAAATTAAAAAAAAATAATATTATGCTATTTATTTCAATGTCCCCGAATTCAAGGGAGGGAATGTAGGGCAGGTCTTCCCTTTGTACCTGAGCTACCCACTGAAAATTGTTCTCACAGTGACAAGTTTAGTCATTTACCACTGAGCACACACACACCCACACACAAGCACACACACACACACACACACACACAAACACATACAATGTCTTATGTAACCTGAAAACAGCACTAATCTATGTACAGAGAAATATGAAATTAGAGAGAAATTGCGTACTATGTCACTCTAGCAAAACAATAGCAGTAGCTTCATTCTTGAGGCTTTGATCTCCTCTACCGAAGATTGTTAGCCAATTTTGCTTTAACAGACATGGCTTTCCTCCTCTGCAGTAGATCCTAAATATAATCAGACGCTAATGGATATAAACTTTACATATTCTTGCAATGTTCTTATTTTAATACTCTGGATTTCAAACACGGTCTTTTGTTTTTGATTTTTTGAGACAAGGTTTCTCAGTTGCTAGGGAGCCAGTCCTGGAACTCGCTTCTGTAGACCAGGCTGACCTCGGAATCACAGATTACCACCTGCCTCAGCCTCCCTAGTGCTGAGATAAAAATCATGCACCAGGCGAGGAGTCGCCAGCAGTCGGGCCGCGTGGGCTCTCACTAGGCAGCTCGCGGCTTCCGGTAGCGCAGGCCCACTCAAGATGCTGTACATGCTCCCGCAACTGCACAATGGCTGGCAGGTAGACCAGGCCATCCTGTCGGAGGAGGACCGCGTGGTGGTCATTCGTTTCGGACACGACTGGGACCCCACTTGGATGAAGATGGATGAGGTTCTGTACAGCATCCCCGAAAAGAAATGGAAGATAGTAGGAGATCTTTCTCATCTTGTGTGAAGATATCCCAGCTGTTTTAAAGCAAACGGTGTTGGTGTCGCTTGTGCTCCTGGCATCCTTTGTTGTTCTCGAGCCTGACAGGCCTATCTGCTGCCAATATGAACATCCGCCATGCTCGGCCCGATGATCTGATGAACATGCAACACTGCAACCTGCTGTGCCTGCCCGAGAACTACCAGATGAAGTACTACTTCTACCACGGCCTCTCTTGGCCCCAGCTCTCCTACATTGCTGAGGATGAGGATGGCAAGATCGTGGGCTATGTCCTGGCCAAGATGGAGGAGGACCCCGATGATGTCCCTCATGAACACATCACCTCACTGGCTGTGAAACGTTCCCACCGGCGCCTCGGCCTGGCCCAGAAGCTGATGGACCAGACCTCAGGGGCCATGATTGAGAACTTCAGCGCCAAGTATGTATCCCTGCATGTGATGAAGAGCAACAGGGCGGCCCTGCACCTTTATTCCAACACCCTGAACTTCCAGGTTAGTGAGGTGGAGCCCAAGTACTATGCAGATGGAGAAGATGCGTACGCCATGAAACAAGATCTCTCCCAGATGGCGGAGGAGCTGAGACCGCAGCTGGTGCTGAAGAAGGGCAGATTCGTGGTTCTGGGTTCCAAGGAGAATCAGGGCAGCACACTTCCTGGTTCTGAAGAGGCCTGTCAGCAGAACCTGGCTGGAGATGACAGTGGCAGTGACAGCAAAGACAGCGCTGATGTTCAAGACAGCTTGCAAGACTTGGATCCCACCTCCTAGAGCCCACTCAAGCATTGTAGGTTCTTGCATTTTAGCCACAGTTTTCTTAGAAACCCTGGCTCTGCTCTGCAGTATCTACTCTGGAGTCACCCACAGTGACCCAAATGGCTTCTCTTTGTCAGCGCTTAGCAGCAGCCTTCCACATAGCCTAATCATGAAGGCACTCCAGGACACAGAAGCTGCTGTGCAGGAGCCAAGGAACTTTGAGGACTGCCATAGCAGCACCATCCTTGGCTTCTCCCATGCTGCCGGCCGCTGTATTCGGTCTGCAGTTGTCCTGTACTGATTGTGTGTATGCTGTAGGGTTTTGCCTA
>NC_022027.1:14723011-14724968 GCF_000317375.1 Microtus ochrogaster
GGCGGTCCTTGGACTTCCCACAGGTCAGGGAGCCCTGATGGCTCTTCGGGCTGATGGGGGAGAGGGACTTGATCAGGGGGCGGGGGAAGAGGGAGGTGGGGGGCGGTGGCGAGGAGGAGGCGGAAATCCTCAATAAATAAATAAATTAAAAAAAAAAGGAAAAAAAAAGAAAAACAAAGGCAGATGAGCATGGTCGCCTCCGTATAACCATTGCTCTTAGGAGGCCGAGACAGAAGGTTGCTGGAGCTAGATGGCTAGCCAGACTAACACACGTGGAATTATCCCATTTCAGTAATAGATCCTGTGTATAAGCAGGTAGGGTGGAAGGGGGATGTAGAGGGATTTCCCACAGCAATCTCCGGCCTCCCCAGATATATAAACACATTTTCTGCACCAATGCATCTGTATAAATGCGCATTCAATTGTGCATGCATTAATGTACACATATGATAGCTATACACAATAAAAGTGAAGAAATGTGCTTATTTACTATGAACTATATTGGGAATAATGATGATTTCTTCACCTCATGCTCATGCCATCATAGCTTCCCCATGATAATGTACTATACCACCATTCCAGATGCTTAAGGAAGTGTTTCCTTCCTTGAGTTACTTTTGCCAGATAGATTGCCATAGTAAAGAAGAATGTAATGAATACAGATTTTAAATATTTTTTTAAAATTAGAGTTGGCCGTGTTTACTTTTCAAAAATGAACATAAGCTAGTCAAGAGATAGAATCTGTGAAAGCAGAGAGTAATCATATGTTAACTCGCATGGTGCTCAGAGAACAAGCTCAGGTTCATTTAATAAATTGCAACTTTTTAATTGTTTTAGTTACTTTCATGCTTAGTTCATCATTTTTGGGGGAAAAAAAGTCCTGCACATATTGTAAAATTTTTGTGCATATGTTACCAGCTCTTCTTTGGCTGTTTCTATCACCACTAATTAACATTTTTAATTAAGACAAAAAACACTGTTAGCATAATACATGAAAAACTGGAGCAGGTGCTCAGGGTAATAATTTGTATAAATAGCTATTGCCCTACACTAGCATCTAAATTATAATCATTAACTAGCTTTTTAGTGCATGAAAGTGAAATTCAGCCTTTTATTTAATTTAAGAAGGTAGGAGAGAAAAGCACAAAAATAAATGCAGACACCACAAAATTCCACACCGTCTTACTAGTTGCTTCATTAAAAACTTACCTCTCTTTGGAACTCATCCTTCAGCTTCTGATATACCTAGTTTTGGTTCTAACCATGATTAAAATATCAAACATTAAGTCCTTCCTAGAGAGTAGACCTTAAATCCAGTCATGGGTGCAATTAGTGACCGCCTTAATTACCCATTGACAGTGCTATTACACCTGGAGGCAAAACTTTCTTTGCAGGATACCACAGGGTTGTTTTTTATCCCTATCAGTCTGCATAACACCTTCCAGCATTAAGAAAGCAAACCAACAGGGAGAGAATTTCTTCTTTAGCATAAAATCCTGTAAAAAAAAAAAAAGTTGATCTTAACACATTTGTTAAGATCACTTGCTTTTCTTGCAACTTACTAGGCTAAAGTTTCTCTCATTCACAATGGGGATCACAACCCTTTGTAACTCCATTTTCAAAAGGTCTTAAGCACTCTTCTGATCTTCATAGACAACAGATATTCACAGGGCGCATATATGCATGCAGGCAAGCACTCATGTTAAAAAAAACAACAACATCAAACTACAGAAAAAATAATTGTTAAGGAAGAAAGTCTGCATAGGAACAAACCAATTTATAGGAAATTGCTTAAGATTCACCATCGTTAGGTCAGGAATTATTAACTCTAAATGGCTTTTGGGGAAGAGATATTAAATGACTTTAATGCTTGGCTACTAGTTGGCCAGGCCTCAGTAGACGACCTCACATCCACATGCATACAGCCAAAATTAACTGAATGACCATGAATTGGAAA
>NC_022027.1:14725068-14738164 GCF_000317375.1 Microtus ochrogaster
AGAGAGAGAGAGAGAGAGAGAGAGAGAGAGAGAGAGAGAGAGAGAGAGAGAGAAGTTTAGGAAGAAAATACACTAACAGACTGAAAATAAAAAGTGGGGGTGGATTTGTTCACATTATATTGTAAGTAACTTTTAAATTTCATTGAGAAAGAAAAATTACCTCTCTTCCCTTTATGATCTATGACTAACCTTATGTTTCTTCTCAACTTGATCTTGAGAATAGTTCAAAAATTCTTTTATTGTAATGATCTGGGCATATTTCTGTTATTTGTGGAATGAGCTCTTGACAACACCACACGTTGCATTCCATTGGGGTACATTCATTGAAGGAAAATAAGTTAATAAATGCTCATTTCTATTTTATTTCATTATTAAACTAATTGTTCTGTTTTCTATATACCCCAACCGCAGGTTCCCCTCACCGTCACTCCTCCCATTTTCGCACATCCCACCTCACCTCTCCCCCAAATCCATTCCTCCTCAATTATAATTCAGCAAAAACCAGGTCTCCTAGGAATAACAAAATATGACACAACTAGGCACAAAGGTTTATATCAAGGCTGGGTGAGGCCACCCATAAGGAAGAAAAGTGTTTCGAAAGCAGAAGCATGAGACTCATTTTGAAAAGGAGTTAGCTACATAGTATCTATATCACCAGTATGTTGCTAAACTTAATTACCTCCTTTTAGTTGAGTATTTAGAGATATTGTGACTTTGCTTCAATATATCTAATTAGAATGCAAGTATTTGTACAGGAGCTGAAAGGAGACAAGTGTAAAGCCTAGATGCTCCAAAAATGGGCACTAACACAGTAAAATCATTTTAATAAATGAACAATAATACACAGTGGTATAAGCAGTATTATATCTATCTTATGCCATACTTAAATTATAATGTAGTATGTTTTCTTGCTTATATAAATAAAAATGATCAGTGTTTCTTAGATATGCTCAAAGGTATACTTATTTAACAAACAAAACATTTCCACTGAAAATATATGTGTGTTTGTGAAAAAGGAGAGAAAGAGAGCAAAAGGAGAGAATAGAACATTTTTAATGGGCAAAAATGTATAAGATTTCTGGATACAAGTATTCACTCATGACCAAAACTTTATTTAAAACTGCTATAAAATAATAATCCTCTTTTTTGTTCATTTTTATGTGACTGTCTTCAAGCTTCAGAAATACTGCATTTGGATGATGAGGTAGAATTATTGAAAACAGTAAAATCATGACAAGCTTTGTAGATTCTGTGAGAGACTTTGTAGGAGGTGGTTCAGCTTTGCTTCTAACCTCCCTCCAAAAGAGGAATTATCCATCACCAAATATTTCTGAGTTTTGACAAGTCTCTCCCCATAAAAGGAAATTCAGTATGAACTCCCCAAGGTGATGCCTATTTTTTTTTATTACAGATTTATTTTTATCAATTAAAATCCTACCATTTTTTCCAGAAGATACTAACAGGTTCCTGGTTAAAACCTCTAACAATACACCTTTTCTAATCCGTAGTTCATTCATGCTCTCGTAGAAGAGCTTTATTTAATTAATTTAAAAATGCAACCATTAATAAAGACTTACAAATGATAGTTAGCCAATACATACATTACTTATTATTTATTTACCTTGCTTGCTCATTCAGTTAAATTTAAGAGAGAGGTACTTTAAAGTCGTTGGAAATCTGTTCATAATTCTCTGATTTGACAAGAACACAGGAATCACATCCCTATAGCTTGCCATAATACATATAACTTCAACAAAAATTTTACCATCTTTTAGAACTCTCCTTTTGACATTAAAATCATTCATTACAAAGGTGCATGCTGTGAAGCCATTACATAAAACAGTGCATTTATATGGTTACACATCACATAGCAGGGCCATATCCTCACTAAATCCTGCTCTTAATTACCATTCCCTAGGTTGTATGTAAAATGCTTTACTTGAGTATCAAATTTAAATACTTTTATATACTAGTAAAAAGATGCAATATATTGATTTTTATTCTATATATATTCATTACATATATATACATATAAATTCATTAAAAATAAATTACTATGTGTTGTTCACTCTGTGGAAGGATACAGATTCCTTTGCAGATTTTTATACAAAGAAGAGTCAGAGATGAGTTTAATGGTATAGCTGTTTTTAGTTTTTAGGAAAATTTCTGCACTAATTTCCTCAGTAGTTGAACTAGTTTACATCACCACAGTCTTGGTTTAATATCATTTTTTATCCACATCCTTGCCAGCATTTTTTCTCATTCTATTCAGTGGAATCTGAAGCAGCCTTTATTAGTATTTATCTGATGACTATAGGCACTGAAGTGTTCCAAAGAATTGGGATTGATGATTTGTATTGCTTCTTTCAGTAACTATGTTTAGTCCATTTATTGACGAACAATTTGGATATTTGGTGTTGAGTTTATACATTTATTTATTTTAGATATTAACCCTTGGCTGAAGAATGCTGATAAATATTTTCTCCCAACTTGTTATTAATTTATTTCAAAAAGACAATTTTGCATTACTATTACTACTGTTCTGTTCATAATAGCAAGGAAATAAAATTAGTCTAGATGTTGCTTAACAGATGCCTTAATAATGAAAATTGGACTTATCTATTCAATGAGATTTTATTCAGCCAAAAATAAAAATACAATTTTGAAATTTAAAGAAAAGTGGATGATGTAAAAATATTACATACAAGAAAAGTGAGTCAGGTATAAAAATTCCATACTGTGCATTCTCTTCACATGTAGGTCTCTGTTAGTGTATCCAAGTGGGAGTAAACATTAACAAAGGCAAAGAAATGAGAAAAGGGCCCTCAGCTGGAAAGAAAAGAGACTTCAAGTAGAAGATGGGCAGGAATAAAGAAAACAATGTAAGCATAAATACTGCTAGAGAAAACATGTTGTGGAGAAAGGCAACTGGGAGATGTGAAGAGACAGCAGAGGGAGAGGAACCCATCAAAATCATTATTAAAAAATCACATATAAACACTTGTCATTTGGAAAGATAATGTACAAATAAAAAATAATAAAATCTATTAGAAAAGCACACATGCATTAGTAGAGAGAATAGTTTTCTAATTAACAACGATTAAACAATCTGGAAAAAATATCATGGTGGCAAAGTCAGTGGGTCAAGCTTCAGAAAACAATGGTCTAACAGTGTATTAACTCTACTACTTTAGTACTACTACACTAGTACAATACTACTCTTGTATTAACTAGAGCTACAATAATAAAAACAGCCTCGTATTGGCATGAAAACAGAGAGGAGGACCAAGGGAATCAAATCGAAAACCGAAAAACAAGCCAAAAAAATAAAAAAAACTAATTTTTTAAAATAAACCAAAAAAAAAAAAAAAAAAAAAAAGAAAGAAACTCAGAAAATGGTGTTTGGGTAACTGGATATCAACATGTAGAAGAATTCAAATATGTCCATATTTATCATCATGCACAAAACTCACAAAACTCAAGTACCAATGGATCAAAGACCTCAGCATAAAACCAACCATGCTAAACTTCATAGAAGAGAAAGTTCCAAGTACACTTGAATGAACTGGCACAGGAGTCGACTTCCTAAATATACCCCTAATAGCACAAACACTGAGAGCAACAATTGATAAATGGAACCTCCTGAAACTAAGAAGGTTCTGTAAAACAAAGGACACAGTCAACAAGAAAAAATGGCAGCCTACAGATTGAGAAAAGATCTTCGATGAGCCCACATCTGACAGGGGGCTGATCTCCAAAATATACAAAAAAAGCCAAGAAGCTTGACATCAAAAGAGCAAATAATCCAGAAAAACAAAACAAGCAAAATAAAACAACAACAACAAAAAAAAATCCTAAATCTCCAAAGAACAAAACAAAACAAATAAAAAACAAAATGTGAAAATGGGGGGTATATAAATCTGAGCAGAGAACTCTAAGCAGAAGAATCTCAAATGGCTGAAAGAAACTGAAAAAAATGTTCAACATCCTTAGCCATCAGAGAAATGCAAATCAAAACCACTTTGAGATTCCACCTTATACCTTCATAGTGTAGAGATAAAAAACACTGATGACAGCTTATCCTGGAGAGGATGTACATTAAAGGAAACACTCTTCCACTGATTTGGAAGTGCAAATTTGTCTAGTCATGATGGAAATCAGTATGGAGGCTTCTCAGAAATTTAGGAGTCAATCTACCTCAAGACCAGGCAATGCCACTTTTGGTCATATACAAAATGGATGCTCAATCATACTACAAGGACTTTGTTCAACTATGTTCATAGTAGCATTGTTTGTAGTAGCCAGAAAATGGAAACAACTGAGAAGACCCTCAACTGAAGAATGGATAAAGAAAATGTAGTACATTTATACAATAGAGTACTACACAGCACTGAAAAAAATAATGACATCATGAAATGTGCAGGCAAATGGATGGATCTAGAAAAAAAAACATTGAATGAGGTAACCCACATGCAGAAAGACAAATAAAAAAATGTACTCACTCATAAATGTCTTTAGACATAAAGCAAAGAAAAGCTATAGGCCACAACACTAGAGAACCTATACAATAAAGAGGACCCTAAACTAAGAGAGACATACATGATTCTACATAGGAAGTAGAAAAAGACATGCTCTCCTTAGTAAATTGGGAGCATGGGGGTCATGGTAGAGGGCAAAAAGAAAGGAGGAGAAAAAGAGGGAAGCAGAGAAAATCACATAGCTCAATAAAAACTATAAAAAAAAATAAAATAGCACATACAAAAAACAAAAAAATAATTAGAAAAAAGATAAACTTATCTCAAAAAGCTACTACTGTTAAGATCTATCATAGGTATGTGGAGCAGACAATTGGCGAATTTTATTTAAGATACTAAATTTTAAATTAGCCATATCAGTTTTGGGGAAATTTAATTAAATGCTGTTGAGATTTTCAGTGGCTTTCTTCCCTAGCAAACAAAGCATCTAGTTCATATAGTTTCCATAAAACACTGTAGAAAGTAAGTATGATTATGTTTCTTGCCCAACTACTAATGAATTATGATCATAGAGAGATTTGGTTGATTCAGATGGTTTCCTGAACTTAACATTTTTAGAAGAGTTCACTATCTATTATGATATAACTGTATAGGTATTATAATAGCCATATATAACTCATATTTACATATATAATTATATTTATATATCTCTTTAAACAAAGTTGGTTTTGAGACCAAGATTTTATACTTTTAGTCACATTAATTGAGAACTCCATTTACACATTGTGCACAACTTGTCCTTCACATTCTAGAGAATTATTTTCTTCACCTGTCTGACAAGATCTACTAGCTAGTGAACAACAATAACTTCTTCTTTCATAATGTTACTTTCTATATTTAATCATAATTGTAGCTTAGCTTTGCTAATTCAAGACAGACAACATCTGGACAAAGACAAAACTCTGTATGCGTGACTGAGCGCACACGTGTTCAGAGCCATATCCAATGGACAATAGGAGCTGATAAAACAGTGCCATTGTAAACTGGGGTGCAGCTCAGTGCTAGAGTACTTTCTTTTTTTTTTTTTTTTCAGGAAACTTTGGTTTTAGCATCAGAACTGGGAAGAGGACAGCGTCATGTAAACTGATGTAAAAACATTAAACTCTACTTGAATGAATGAAATAAAAAATAATCTTAACTCTCAAGAAAAGAAGTGAATCAGATCCTTGAAAATGTTTTTATTGTGTATAAAAATACTTTATATTAAGCATGGAACTCAGGAAAAGATAAATGTTTGTATCCTCTCAAAATGTCAAAAGAGTTAAAATGAATAATAGTGGTGCTTTCAAGAAGAAATTAATCAACCATAAAATATAGATTCATACAAATACATCTTTGTTTTCAGTTATTTTCTTCCTTAGGTCTAAAGAGTTAAAATAATTAAACCACAGTTCAAAAGAAAATACTTTGCACTTTTCTTGGAACAAGATCTAAATAAATTTTATATTTGCCTGGAAAATAGTATGCCATGTAAATAAATATTAAAGGCTTGGTATATCCTGGAATATTCTCCCACCTTCTTTCTCAGGTGTTCCATGAGTAACATGCCGTTGCAAATTCGATCACTGTCACAGAATGCAAAAGAAGATAAGAATCCTTTGACCATCGACCTCCCCAGTAAGACAGGAACTTTTCACTGTTTCAGAAATCGCCTTGTGTATTTGTTTTTATACTTAAAAGCTGTCATCAGATGGCTGTTGACTAGACAGTTGGTTTTGCTTCAAATCATAAATCTGTCACTGCCAGCCCTATCATTTGCTGTCTGACATTCTCCTCGACTAATAATGTCTGCAAAGAATAAGAAGTTGGAGGGGAACGCTCCCTGCAACCCCCCTCCATAGCACATTTGTCAGCTTCGTGTTTTTAACTCCTGGTAGCTACTGTGGGGAAAATTTCCAATTCATTCTCGTTTGAGAGTCCTCATTCTATCTACGTTCCAGAGTGCAGTGTTATCTGATGCTATTTCATGCTGAGATGAAACACTGACTCTATCAGCAGGGCTAACTGCTGAGAAGAACAAAAGTATTGCATCTATCTAACAGTCCCAAATTTTCACTCTGCTTGTGCTGAGCTAGACGATTTACTTATATCCCAAAAGGATTCTTTCATAATGTAATGGTTCCTATAAACTTTGGGACATGCAAGGGAAGCAAGAATTCAACCACAAGTTTCGTAATGACAAATTTTACAAAGTGATCTTATTTCTGTCACTATTCCCCATGAGATCATCATTTTGCGTATGCAACAATGTTGTCCTTGAGGACATTGATCTACCATTTAAAATTTAAGAGTTTAGTTTCTAAAGATGAGTAAAACTTTATATTTGTTGAATATATAACCTTGTAAATGTGATAAAAAAAATAGTGTAGGTGGGAAGAAAATTTCAAAACTGTGACCTAATAAAAGAATTCAGAGGACTTAGCAACCTATAGCTTTAAATATTTGCTACAGTGTAGTTCTTGACAATGTTTACAATTAGAAATTCAGTTTATTCTTTAGTCTTGGTCAGATAACCTTCATTTATGCAGTAGGCACAAATCAAAGTAGAGTTGCATAATTGGCTAAAGTGGTAAGAATAAGAGACTTATTAAGCAGGTGGCAATGTGGAAAATTAGTGTAGTTGAAACTCCTTAATATCAACCAGAGTGACGTTAGTGAATTCTCATAGTTATGGGGTAACAGACAAAGAAATGGCCATCTCTGCTCTCAGCAGTAGGACTAGAACATCAACCACTCATAAAACCTTTGATCTAAAATTTGTCCTGCTTGCGAGTTATTCCAGGATCTAAAGGAGGCACAGAATTTGTAACAGTGGCCAACCAGTGACCAGTATAACTTGAGGAACACTCTACATGAGAGACCCCATGCCTGACACTGCCGGATGGCCAGGAACCAGATGCAGGATAGCCCAGAGAACCAGGATAGAACTAAACCTACTGGCAAAAGTAAAACAAAACAAACATCACTGAAATGATTTTAATGTTATTCTCCTATACTCTTAGATTCCTGTCTAACCCAATTGTTATCAGAGAAGTCATCCAGCAACTGGTGGGAGCAGATTCAGGGCCAAACAATATGCAGAGTTAGGGTAACATATAGAAGAGGGTAGGAAAGTATATAGAAGCCAGAAATGTCAGGACAGCAAGAGAACACGATCCACATCAGCTAAGTAGAGCTCACAGGGTCTTACAGTGACTGAAAGGATAAACAGGAGCCCTGTGTGGGTCTAAATTAAGTTCTCTGAATATACTTTATGGTTTTGTTGTTGTTGTTGTTTTGTTTGTTTTAGCATAGTACTATTTGTAAAGTCCTATGAGTTTAGTAATGGTGTCTCTGACTTGCTTGCCTACACTTGTGTTCCCTTTCATCCTACTGGGTTGCTTCATTCTGCGTTGATATGAGAATTTGTGCCTAGTATTATTGTAACATTTTGCACCATGTTCAGTTGCTATTCCTGGGAGTCTTGCCTGTTCTTTTTAAGAGAAAAAGAGGAGGAGTAGATCTGGGAGGGGAGAAGGTGCTAGAAGGAGAAGTGGGAGATGTAAACTGGGGTCAGGATGTCATGTATATGATAATAATAATGATAATAATAACAATAATAATAATAATGATAATGATAATGATAATGATAATAAAGGAATAAGAGACCATGTGTTCATCTTTTATTAGCATGTATATATGATTTTAAACATCATCAAGTCTCAGGGAACATTATGGAAGAGGAGGAGAGAAAGTCAAAATGAGAAGATGGAGATGAGTGATGGGTAATGCTGACTTTTTCAAGCCCGCCAAGACTGATGGAGTTGTTGATCTCCAGGCCCATGCAATATGCAGGACCATCAGTAGCTGATAGTTTCCAAGGAAGAGAGGAAATCATTCTTCTATTTTTTATTTGCTTATTTATTTTTGATACATGACCAAGAGTAAGTAAGGTTTAATACATGGCCTATATTGGTGCATATATGCACAACACTAAGTAGATTTAGTTAGATGTGTAAATTTTATAAAAAGAAATATAATTTGTACTAGAATGTGAAGTATTGCAGAGAAAGATTGGGAGGTATTTGTGGTAATATTTCATTGTATATATGTATGAAAGTATAAAGAAGAAATATAAAAATAACCAGAAATATTATGTAAAATAAAAATAAGTCATGACTAGAATACATTGAAAACTCTTCCATTATAATAGCCTGACTATAAGGATACTGAAGATTCTAAAATACCTGAGCACATTTTATATGTCCTTTAAAATTATATGAGAAAACTTGATAAGCTTTCATTTAAGTTGAATATAGTACTATATGTGCTAATTTGAAATACAACAAACATATCATTATTCCAGGTTGAAGATACATCACAAAATAATGACAAAACTCTAAAAATCATTGGATGACATTGCAACTTAAATTATACAAATAGATACTAATGATGTTGCTGTGAATTTTGTTACCTTTATGAAATCTAGTCTAATTGATAGTAATAATGGACCTCAGTGGATGATGTCACTAGTGTGAGTCACTAAAATCTAGATTTGTGGCTGTTATCTAATTCTTTCTTGTTTTCAAATACTGGTATAATTATACTCCATATTTGATTAAACAGTTATTTGTGTGGTATATAAACAATTTATTGATATGTTAATTCGTAATAAGTATAAAAGGAATAAAATGCAACAGTTCATTTTTTCGAGTTATATTTATATTAAATGTCCATTTTCCATAATTAATTGCATGAATTCTTCCTGAGTAAGAAATATCATATGAGCTTTATTTATTATGTAAGCAAAAATGAAAAATTGTATTCTTCTTTTACAAAGAATACTTTATTAGTATTTCTGACTTTACAATACATGTTAATTCATGATTATATCTTTATACTTAATTTGTACTTAACTTTTACCAATTTGCTAACCATCAATAACAAATAACTCTCACAAATGTGACCACACACATGTTAAAAATAATCATTGTATTAAATGTTATCACTTTCTTATTTTAATACACAGTAAATGCCCAATAAAAATAGAAAATGTTATCCAATATAGTTCTAAAATTCACTCATCAAATATTTTAGAAGCATGTAGAATATCTAAAATGATGTTGGTGTCAATGCTTTAAAATCCTTCAAATATGAAACATTTCACCATGATGTAGAGTAGAAATAAGAAGAAATTAAGGTATTTTATTAAGATTTTTGTATACAGTGTTATAGTATACTTGGGTAGCTGAATATTCCAATCTGAAGATATAGAAAAGTAGAGACTGAGTAGAAATGCCAATTATCAGTAGAATAAGGCATGATTACCTACTGAAGGGAATCATGATTGCTTTCAATGTATGCTAGCTATTATATCAAATTATTAAGGTTGTTTGTTCTTAATATCACTTCATAGCCTTCTCTAAACACACATTTGAAGATTTGGAAACAATATACTTTTGTTTGCTAGATCTGATGGGAAAAACTGTTCAGCCAAGAAGATGTCAAATATTTTCAGTAGCGGCTGTAAAATTTTGCTATATTTTATTTACTTTCTTATAAAATATCAGCTAATTATATATACCTGGGTTTGTCATTGGACCTTCTTTTCCAATGTTCTACTTGTGTTCCCCATTACACTCAATTTTGTCCTATGGATTCACAGCAAGTTTTGAAATAGGATATTTTTACCATCATGTTTTACTTAGTTTTCCACAATTTTGCTGATTTTTAATTTTTTTATGAAGAGTATTTTTCTAAAAAAGTATATACATTCTTTTAATACTGTTTATGTCATCCATTTTGGGGACATAGTGAACATTCCCAAACCATTTTAATACTGACTTGTTTATTTTTGAAACAAATCCCAATGTATTGTAAATTTTTGTTTCTCTGTTAATTTGTGGGCATTTAAAAAATATCCTTTTTATTAAACATAGATTCTTTTCTCATGCATTATAATTTGAACTTAGTTTCCCTTCCTCCCATTTCCTCTCCACCTCCTCTACCATTTGGCTGGTTCCTTTCCGATTTGGTCTCTCATTTAAACAGAAAAGTCTTCTATGACATAAAAACCAAACATAACTAAATAAAATTTAATAAGAAAATAACCATCTCATCAACATTTGACCAGACAAGCTTACTGAAAAGCAAAAGAGGTCCAAGAGAATTTACAGGAATCCAAGACCAACTCATTCACACATTCTAGTTCTATGCAAGTACTGAACTGAAAACTGTAGTATTTATATAGAGCACCTGATGGAGATTGCTGTCAGCCCTGTGATTGCTGATTCTATCTCTGTCAGTCTATATGAACTTGGCTCTGTTGTTATAGTGGGCCTTGTTCTCCTTGAGTCCTCTGTTTCCTCTGTGTCCTCCACTTTTTCTGCCACCTCTTCCATGGGATTCCCTGATCTCTGAGGGGGAGGGATTTGATGGAGACATTGTATTTAGCTATATATTCTTAGGTCTCTTTCTCGCTGCAGTGTCTGTGTGTGGGTTTCTGCATCTGTTCCTGTCTGCTACAGTAAAAAACACTTCTCTAATGATGTCTGAATAAGGCACCAATCTAACTTGTAGAACATAATTAGGAGACAACTTATTGTTACATTTTTTTGACCATTAGTATTTGATTTTACCCCAGGTCTATGGGATATCTCTTCTCTGCTTCTTAGTCATCCAAACTATGTCAGGTATAGATTGGCCTTAAATCAAATCAGACATTGGTTGAGTACTCAAACAAAGTTTGTGCCACAATTATCCAAGCAGATTTTTCAGGCAAGCCAGATTGTAAATCATAGGTTTTGTGGCTATGTGGGTGTTGATGTTTCTCATTAGGTAACCTTCAGAATACTAGAACATGGTGAATTAGGATCTATGTAGGTGTCTACTGGACCTCTCTCCATGTTCAATGAATTGTGTTGGTATTGTCTTCAGCAATGGGGCTTTACGACCAGTTTATGGGGAGGAAACTATTGTCTTGGCAACAGCTTGAATTGTTTGGGGATTACCATGGAACCCTTTTGTCCAATAACTTTTTATGTATGGAACCAGATCCACTTCCTTTGGTGACAAGATATGGCAAGTTTGGGTTTTTTAAAACCACTCCTAGGACATGTCTGCTTACTTATGGTAAGACAGTGATAAGAAAATTTTATTCTTTCCAAATGCCTATGTGGAAAAATTAATACTGAAATGGTTAGAGAAATGTTGATTTCTTGGGCAAAACTCTTATAAAGTACTCAAAACAGCAGCAAAGAATAAACAGTTGAAACAATTTCTTTACTAAATTGTACACTTCTTTACTAAATTTAGTATTTTTTTTTTTTTTTTTTACTAAACAAAGGTCATTCTAGGTGGGTTCCTAAACTGTTAAAACTAGAATGTTTGTTGTCCTACCAAAGGAAAAAAGTCCCTAAAAGTGATAATTAAAAAAAAAAATAATAATACTCTTTCTCTATCATTGCATTGAGGTCATCTCATTTCATGTTCTATGCAGATGTATCACCCCTGAAAATCCTAAGTTAAAAAAAAACCACTTAACTTTTCCAAACTCCTTTAACTAAACCATTTGATATAGCAAAAAAATAGAATGAGAAAATCTTTTTTTTCTTTAGCCTACCTAAAATATGCATCAAGACTATTTTCTTAAAATTAATTTTGGTTATCCATATAAGGGAAACAGATATTGCTATCTGATGATCCTATTATACTTATCTCTATTGATAAGTATATAATTGTACAGCTTTTGAATTCATTTCTAATGGATTTATAAAACCAGGAAGTTTTATTTAAAACTTATATATCAAAACATAAAACCTGTGTATACTAATGAAGTAAAAAGTGATCTTTTTTAAAAAAATACTTTTATTGTTATATGTGTCAATTATTGAATTATTAATGTTTGATGGAGGGAAGACAAGTAGATGAATGTTTTGTATTTGTAAATATACAGCTTGAACCAATATATTAAATGGTAACAGTCATTACCATTTTCTATTATGTTTTTAGAATATTACTTTCTGAGAGGAAAACACAGTTTTAAAATAATTCTAGAAATGCAATCACAAATTCAGTGTGACCTCAAAGAACTATTTATATATATATATATATATATATATATATATATATATATATATATATATGCAAAAGCAAAATCCTAACCCTCAGAAAGAGTAAAGCATCCAATAGGGAGTCAACAAAGTTTGATACATCACAAGATGGGTATGTAAAGTGACAAAAGATCATTTTAAAAACAAATTAATTAATTAAAAAGTCATAACCCCGAGGTTCAGTGAATATGGCAGATGGGGGAAGAGAACAGTATAAAAATTATAAGACCAAGATGCCTACTGTAAGACAGAGTCTCTTGAATATGACAGGGGTAATACATCTATAAAATTGAAAAAAAAAAGCAGGTCAATCCAACCTGAAATGTTTCTGCACCCGATAAGCTTATCTGCTGATGCAGTAATACAAATTTGGACAATGAGGACTACAGAGAACTCAAGAACAAGGGCAATGGGTTTTTGATCCTACTGCACGTGCTGGCTTTGGGGGGGCCTGGGCGGTTTGGATGCTCA
>NC_022027.1:14738264-14742439 GCF_000317375.1 Microtus ochrogaster
TGCTCCCGGATGGCTTTCCAAACCCCAGAGAGGGGCCCAAGAAGGAAGACCTGAAAACCACATTATTTGTTCTCTGAGGTGCAGTTTAAATACCCCGCGGGAGTGGTTTTGAGCATCTCTGGGGAGGGGTCACCATTTGGTAAGCTTTCTCAGGGGTGGAGTTTTGACTGAGGCCACTCCCAGGGGAGGTGGCTTGGGATGGAACTTCCACCAGAACATTCCAAACTCTGGATACATGGATGCCAGGAACTGGAGTGACACTTCCATCTTAACAAAAGCCTTCACAATGAACTCACCAGTTGATAGCCAATGTGCACAGGAACAACTTCAGAAAGCTTCAGCTTTAGAAAAAAATGTTTTCTAATTAAAAACACTTAGAACACTGCAATTAATCAATGATTGCTCAGGGAAGGAAAATCAGTTTTATTCAGGGATAATCTTAATAGGTTATCCAATGACAAGTAGGTAAGCCTCTAATATATACATATGTGTATATATAGCCCAAGCTAATAGGCTCAAGATAAGTGTATACACACATATATTAACATTTTAGTACTATTGTTATACACGCATTCACAAATATTGCCACACATGCACATTTATTTGTTAGAGGTTAGAGGAGTGGTGAAAGCTGGAAACAATCTAAATAATGTAACATAATGTTGAATATTCAACCAATAAAAATAAAATTTTGCCTTAATTTCTAATTGAATTTAAAAAAGTTTAAACTAATAACAAAATGAAAATAAAACCAGAACTCTAATCTACACGTTTTTCTTGACATTAATTCAAGACATATTCATTAAAATGTTTCTTTTCATTTTCAGAATTATCATCTCATTTTAGCTAAGCATGTCTAGAAACATGACATAGTTTTTCTTACACTAATAAGAAGCCCAAGATTGCTATGCTGAGATTTTTGTTTTCTTAAAGCTTCTAATAATAAAACAAAATTGCAGTTTCACAGCTGTGATGGCTGTTCTGTTTCCATAGAAGATTTTTTTTTTTAAATAAAGCAGGGACTGAGAATCCATCCGTATTTAAATGTTCCCCTTGCATGATGGCTCAATTATTATTGTTGGTACTAATCATCTCAGTCCTTGGCAAGGCTCATTCATCCTGCAGGAAAGCAAACTTTCCCAGAAATCAAAACACCAAATGTTCTGAACAAAATAATTGGAGGATAAGGGTCCCCTTAGAATCTGAAATTTTCACTTGACAGAACCTTGACAAATGTGAGTGGGTGTTTAATCAAAATGATATTTGTCATAGAGCACAGCTCACAATTTGAAGCACAGCAAAGGAAATATTTGATACCTATGGTGCAACTGGAGTTTAAATTCAGGTAGACTATTCCAGCCCTTAGATCCATATTGTTCTTTAATTCGAAACTCAATGGCTTAAAGTTTCCATTTCTCAGATTTTCACAGATTTGAAAGCTTGTTTTGCTTCCAAAGGCAAGATTAGTAGAATTGTTCATGATGCCCATGACATCAGAATACAAATAACTGAATTAAAGAGAAATATATGCTTTCTATGTGTTTACCCAATAAAAATTAGACTCCAAAATATATATTTTATTAATTTTATAAAAACACACTATGGGAAATATTTGGGATAAGACAGAGAAAAGATTGACAAATAAGAATTTAGGATAAACTGTCATTCCTTGGAAAATGCTCATGATTAAGCATGAAGAAATAAATACTAAATCACTTGGAGGTTCTTGGAGGGGAGCAAGTGATTCATATACCCTGGACTGATGACTGACCCTCCTCTATTTTAGGAAGGTAGTCTTTACAACCAAACACACAGCTTTGTGGTGGGAGGGCAATGCCCATGGAGCACTGATGGAGGATGAACAACTTCCTAACCATCCAGATAAACAAGGTGAACAATAGGATCCCAGATCATGGAGAGAAATGAGTGGCAATTAAGGTAAGGGGCTGGGAGGAAAGGCAGGAAGGGAAATTGCAGTCAGAATGTTATGTATGAGAGAAGAATAAATTTAAAAGAAAATCAAAGATCTGTATTGTGAAAATCAAGTATGTATTCATAGAAAATACCTTGCATATTCACTTTTTGGAAAAACAAAATTATCAACAGTGCTTGAACTCTTACTAATTAGTGGGTACAACTTAAAAGAATTCTTTAAAAATAAACATAACATATTTCATTATTCACTTCTGCAACTTCCAGCACATTAAAGAAAGAGTGGTCAATTATTTTAAAAGCCAGGGTAATTGAAAACATAGGATTCTGATTTAAGATGTTTTCATTTATAACTACTTTCTCAAGTGCTTTCTGTCAGAGGGAAGAAAAAAAACCACACCCAATAAATTTGTATGTTTACTCATCTCTTAAATAATATCTGCACATAATAATTTATCCTCTGTGCATATTTTAGCTGTGCCAACCAGAACCAAAAAGAATGCTTACCTCAAATGTCTGAAAAATATGAAGACTAACAAGCTTTTTCAAAGTTTACATTATAGATTTGCATAATCATCCTAGTCCATTAAAGTTCTGTGTTATCTGTTTTTTAACAATAAAACTAACATCATGATTACAACTATGTGATTTATTTCTGGAATAATTTTTCCATCTAGAAAGTTATTACTTTGTCAGCTTCTTTTCTAATGTCTTATTCATGTATTAACATTCAGAGGAAATTCACCATGCTCTATAATATACCTATAATCAACTAGTGTTTGAAATTTATAACTTTATAATTATTGTCTCTAAATAGATATCTGTCTTTTCACAAATACATGTATACCTAAGTGTGCATAACAATGTGATAAATAAATTGGAAATATTAAGTAGATTCAACATTTCCTATTGATGGGATCCCAGATTATTTCCATATTAGTTGGTCTCCAGAATTGATTTGCTATGATTTGTCATTCTATATTTCCAATAGCTAAAGGTAGCTAAATGCATTTTAATGTAATAGAACCTTTTTTTTTTTATCAAGCCTACTGCTCAGATGACAAGTATCTCAAAACTACACTAAGTATAATGCTTATAATCCGGTGATCATGCATATTATGAGAAATCATACTTGTATAAATCTCAAATACACACTGACTCAATTGAAGAGAGTTCTTTGTGTTGTGAATGGGCAGCCTGAAAATGCCACAGGAACTGGCCAGGCTTTAGGTTAACCAATTCTTATTAAACATTTCTGCCATCTTTAACTTATATTTTTTTAGAAGAATAAATGCGAGATTGAAGTTCTAATTTTATAGCATATTGGATGAATTGTCTTGCTTATAATTTCTAGTTAATAGTTTATACAATGAAAATATTCTTTCATAATATATTTTACTTGAATTTTTTGCAAACAATTGTGGTCAACTAATAATATAGCTTATGTGAATTAAAATGAAATCAATTATGCATGATCATTTGTTTAAACTTTCTGGTTTTGATGCCATTTTTCCTTCTCTTTATAATACAAGATCTTTAAAAACAGTAAATATGCATGATCCATTTGGTATAACTGGCCATCTGCTTCCTATGAACAAGCAAAAATATTGTATATGTTTACACAATTGAGTCAAATCCAGCTAAAAATCAGTACTAGCCTTAGTCTTTGTTTTAACATGTAACTATATTTAACAACTAGTCAATGAATGTTTAATACACAACTTTTCTATTTGGGTTTCAAGGTTTGGAATATGTGAGTAAAAGAATTTCAATGGCCTAAACAACTAAGAACAAGAAACTCACATTTTAACAATGTTCTAACTTGACATATGAGAGATAAGAGAGCTGTTCAGCATAGTTCTTTGTTCAGACTTTCAAAGCTACCATGAATCTATTGATAGTAGACATAATCATCTGGATTCAGAAATAGGAATAATCTTTTACCAAGGTTTCTCAGGTTTTGGACAGCTTTTATCTATCTCAAGGTCACTATGAGACTGAAGAGGTTCTTACAATTATATAATAGCTACTCGAAACTAGAGACCCCTTAAGATTTTATACACAGGATTTTTTGCCAATATAAATCTTTATGGCATGTCCAGGAGGTATTTCTCTTAAGACCCTTAAAACCATGCTATTTATGACATAAATAAAGAATGTAGGTTTATGAGCTACCCAAGCAGCACGGAGATCCGATCTAGGCACCAGGAGAGCCATCATTGGGGTAAGTGAGTTTCTGACCC
>NC_022027.1:14742539-14770034 GCF_000317375.1 Microtus ochrogaster
ACTAGTCAATGAATGTTTAATACACAACTTTTCTATTTGGGTTTCAAGGTTTGGAATATGTGAGTAAAAGAATTTCAATGGCCTAAACAACTAAGAACAAGAAACTCACATTTTAACAATGTTCTAACTTGACATATGAGAGATAAGAGAGCTGTTCAGCATAGTTCTTTGTTCAGACTTTCAAAGCTACCATGAATCTATTGATAGTAGACATAATCATCTGGATTCAGAAATAGGAATAATCTTTTACCAAGGTTTCTCAGGTTTTGGACAGCTTTTATCTATCTCAAGGTCACTATGAGACTGAAGAGGTTCTTACAATTATATAATAGCTACTCGAAACTAGAGACCCCTTAAGATTTTATACACAGGATTTTTTGCCAATATAAATCTTTATGGCATGTCCAGGAGGTATTTCTCTTAAGACCCTTAAAACCATGCTATTTATGACATAAATAAAGAATGTAGGTTTATGAGCTACCCAAGCAGCACGGAGATCCGATCTAGGCACCAGGAGAGCCATCATTGGGGTAAGTGAGTTTCTGACCCACAGCAGCAGCCCGGGACAGGGAACTCAGACGTTCCTCATCCCTCCTACAATTCCTGGCCTTCCTGCAGGGGCTATACTACCCAATACCTCCACTCTCTTCCTATCCCATTCAGCTTGCATCCAGAACCCTCCCCCCTTCTGCCTCCCTCCCCTCTTTGGCCACATAACATCTCCTAGCTCAGCCTGTTCGGGCGCTGGGACAGAATCTGAATCGGGAGGGCAAACGTGAGAGCAGTAGTTCCTTTGCCTCAATAGCCTGCCTGCAGCAGGCAAGGTAGGCCCTTTGTGTACCAGCTACCCAAGCAGCACGGAGATCCGATCTAGGCACCAGGAGAGCCATCACTTGGTAGTGACATCACTGAGAAGGTACATTAGTGGGCAAGGAGACCTGTCGGAGGAAGAGACTTTAAAATGCTAATTAACCCAATTAAATAATGGGGCACTGAATTGAACAGAGAATTCTCAACAGAAGTTCACATGGCCAAAAGACACTTAAGGTCATGCTCAACCTCCTTAGAGATCAGGGAAATGCAAATCAAAACAACTTTGAGATATCATCTTACACCTCTCAGAATGGCTAAAATCTCTGTGCCGTTTTAATTTTTAGTCAATCGTTTTTCACCTTTTCATACTCACACAAAATCAATATTATGTGATGTT
Organism: Microtus ochrogaster; assembly: GCF_000317375.1. Taxonomy (NCBI): domain Eukaryota; kingdom Metazoa; phylum Chordata; class Mammalia; order Rodentia; family Cricetidae; genus Microtus; species Microtus ochrogaster. Next base: position 14,743,750 of record NC_022027.1, read on the forward strand.
TTATTCCTCTGTTATAAACCAAGCTTCCTTGCAGTGTAAGGATATGTTATGTTAAATCTTGATTTCTGCTTGTTTTGATGTGTAATCTACTAAAATACTTGTCTCCTCCCACCCAACATTGCCTTTGGCATTTTTCTTTTTCTTTTCCTTTTTTTTTTATCCATTCTCAATGTTTTAGTTGTGGTTTCTTTTGCAGCAATTAAACACCCTGACCGAAAAGAAAGTTGGGGAGTGGCCGGGCGGTGGTGGCACACGCCTGTAATCCCAGCACTCGGGAGGCAGAGGCAGGCGGTTCTCTGTGAGTTCGAGACCAGCCTGGTCTACAAAGGGAGTTCCAGGACAGGCTCCAAAACCACAGAGAAACCCTGTCTCGGAAAAAAAAAGAAAAAAAAAAAAAAGAAAGTTGGGGAGAAAAGGGCTTACTCTGTTTACACTTCCAAACCACTGTTTATCAATAAAGGACATCAGGATAGAAACTCAAACAGGTCAGGTACCTGGAGGCAGGGCTCTTACAGAGGCCATGGAGAGGAGTTGTCTACTGGCTTGCATCACATGGCTTTCTCCACCAGCTTTCTTAGAGAACTCAGGACCATCTTTCTACAGATGGCACCACTACAATAGTTGGTCCCTCTGCCATCAATCAGTAAATACGAACTTTCCTTATAGCTGAATCGCATGGAGACTACTTCTCCGGGGAGCTTGCCTTCTTACAGAAATCTCTAGTCTGCATGGCAGGTTGGTATAGATTAGCCAGCACCCCCAACAAGTTTAGCTTGTGTTACCCAGCTAGTCTTAACAGTTTGTCATTAACCTAAAAGTGATCACATTATTAAAAAAAGTTTCTCCATCTCTCACAGTTTAAAAGTGACAATAGTTCCCCAGTAAGTAGTGAGATTTCATGGCAATCTTCCCCATATATGCTGGGAAGTTTTCTGGCTGGAGTTTACATAGACCTGTGGATACAGAAACATTCACCGAGAGTTTACAAATACATCAATGCAATTATGTGTACAAACCACTTCTTCCTTAGTGTTACTTACTGCCTCTGCCCCTTACAATATGTCTGCCCTGTTTTTAGAAAAATTCTAAGATCCCTGAGTCTTATAGTAAAAACATTAATGTGAATATCCCATTTGGGACTAAGGACTCCAAACTCTTCTATTCTCAGCAGGTCGGCCAGTTTGGAGGCTCTGTGTTAATATATCAGGGTATATACGGTAGAAAAGATTTTCTGATGAAGGTTGAGAGTTGCTCTGATCTATGGGCACATCAATAAATCATTAAGAATTATTTTAATATGTATAGCTATTAGGGTATTACAATGATACAGGGCTTTCCCTGGGACCCGTGCCTTATTTAGTTATCAATTATTGACTACTTTGACATTGCTGTCTGTGGGTTCCAAGTCATAGAGTGGGCCTGAGATCCACTGAAAAAGTGTTCAGCCAGTTCAATAACATTTATGGCTATATTTTACCAGTGGGACTCTTGTCAATCCATTCTTTGTAGCTTGTGCAGTTCATACTTAGATGAGATTGAGAATAACGTTTCTCTTCCAGAAATATGCACAACTTCCGACAGCATGACAGCAATAGATATGAGACTTGTAGGTGAATTCCAGCTTGATTTCTCCATATTATGTCACTGAAGTAGGAAATAATTTCAATTATAGAGTCTTACTGTCAGGACCTGAAGTCTAGACAAGATTATTGACAATTGCCTATAATGCTTGAGGGTCTATAGGATCAACTACTCAAAAGTAAGTGTTCAGTTACCAATCCTGGGGTTTTTATTTCAATCATGGGATATCTAGTTTGGCATTATATCCCCCTAGAGAAAAGTAACTATGTTAAAACTCGTATCATGAGTTTTTATATTTTATGAATTATAAAATATAATATAATAACCTATACAAGTAGATTTCAATATGACTTCTTCAAAAGGTCTGTGATGTTTACTCCTCCACATAAACCATCCTACACCATGCCCTTCCACTTTTTGAAAATGATTTTAATTCACATTTTTCTTGGATCTGACTTACATTATTATCACTATATTTCAATACTTTGATGTGATCGAATGGATTTAAAAACTGAAAAGATATATACTCTATACTTTCAATGTTAAAAATTCTTTAATCATATCCTTAAACTAAAATAATAAATTGTCCTAGAGTTAATAATTAGGTAATAACCATTAATAAATTTTAAAATTTGTTTATATTAGAGGACTATTGAAAAACTACAAATTCAGTAAATTATTTTTGAGATATTTGGCTGAATTTTCACTTATTATAAGATGAATAAAAATTCTGCACATGGTTGAAATCTTTGTAAAAAAGTTCTGTTCCTTATAAAACTTTACATCTTTATCTTTGAAATAACACATCAGATTGAAAGTGGGACATAAAAGAATATTTCTAGGGTAGAACATAGAAATAAAAAAGCTACTAGAAGAGGTATATTATCACACTGATTTAGATAACAGGAAATATATTTTATAAGGACTGTTAACTAGAAAGTTTTAGGTAATATTTAATATTTTGTCAGATTTCTCTCTATAGTATACATGTTAGTGTTCATTTACTCTTGAGTTTGTTTCTCAGATGTCTGAAACACATATTTTGTTTTTCAGCATATTTATTCACAGTCCCTAAGCACTTATTTAAATGAATTTAGATAAATTTTGGAGGAAATCTTTTCTATTCAACTTAATAACGATTTTCAGACATTTTCCTGTCATTGTGTCTCATAGTGTTCATTAGCTGGAGCAGAATAAGCCAAATGACACGAATAACCTAAAATTAGTGATTTTCAACATCTTTCTATTATAATAGTTATATGATTAGCTGATGTTTCTGAGGGTATGTTCAAAGGTATTATTTTACAAGATATTTAATTTTCCTGTTTGAAATATTTCCTAATTAATTCACCAAAGTTTTTATTGATCACTTTCTATTGTTAAGTTGTTGTCTTAAGCTAATGTTAGAAAGACAAATGAGAAAATGCTAATGGGTGCATGAGCCAGATATTCAAATGAGAGACTCGAATTCTTAAAAATGACCTACAGTTTGTACTAAAACGGCTGTTACTATGGTTACTTTCAGAGAACTCTTCAAGATTAAAAAGAAAAGCATAAAACAAAGCTTAACAATTTGCCATTTCCACCACTGTTAAATATGCTAATTATTTGTCTTTTTTATGTTTAAGGAAAGAAGCATACAAATTTAAAGTGTATTTTATTAACCTCCTTGAAAGAGAAAATCAGGGGATAAGACATATTAAGATGCATTGTTAACAGACCAACAAAAGTATATGCCAGAAATATATTTCATATCTAGTTACTTCCACATCATCCAAAAAATTATGATCTTATGGTACTACTCTCAGCCTATCTGATTTATCTTTATAATAAAATATAACACAAATTAGCAAAAGAAGCAATTCGTTCAGTGGTTGCTGGGAATTGAACTCAGGACCCTTGGAAGAGCAGGCAATGCTCTTAACCGCTGAGCCATCTCTCCAGCCCTACTAGTAGTTTTTGTTGCTTTTACTATTTGTTTTTGTGTCTTTGTTTTATTTTTATTATTTCAGAAGACATGCTGTATAGTCTTTTGTGTGAACTTAGTAAGATTAGAAAGATTGTTAAGAAAGGTTTTTCCACTTAGAAATAGAATTCTCTGATTCCTTAATTTCCTGCATTATGATCGAATGCAAGTTAATTAAGCACTGAGAATTAAACAGATTTCATATACATACACATATTTGAAAAAAAATATTTTGGCCCCTTCTAAAGCAATACAAGTAAAGTAAGGAAAGATTAATAGGGTGATGAGACAAACACCTCCACCAGAATGCACTGAACCTTTGCCAGACTAGCATGCCAATGTAGTCAGAAGCTGCTTGTTCATTTCTGGCCACTCAGACCTGAAATAATCACACATAAACTGTATTTTTAAAACATTGCTTGCTTAATAGCTTGTGCATATATCTAGATAGCTATTATATCCTAAATTAACCCATCTCCATTAATTTGTACATCACTATAGCATCGTGACCTACTGGCAAAGTTTCAGTGGTTTAATGGACAAAGACCCTAGGAAATGTTACCATGAACACCACCAAAAATGCCTTCACCCAACAAAAAGCAAGAAAATGTTTGGAGAGAACTATGCCCAAATTCCATAAATGAATGTTTATAAATGTTTGCTTACATTAAAAGGGGGATATGCTATAGAAATTTGCATTGGTATGGATCTTAGTTTATTGATATAAATTTTAGGTCAATTTTGTTATATGTATATTACTACTCTTGATTAAGGTATTGCGTTTGTGCAGCTCTTTTTATGGATTAATAGATAATCATCTATAATAGTCAAATTGTAGTTGTGTTTGTTAGGTTAGTTACATTTTCTAGATGTACAGAGATATATTTTAGATGGATAGATGTTCTTCAAATCTTTCAAAGACTAACAGAATATGACATTTAAATTTTCCTAAGAACTTAGGCCTTTTCATGACAATAAGACACATCTGCTCCGGCAGCATCAATCTACTTCAAGAGGATAATGGGTATCGAAGAGGCTCCATATGGAGTTTCCTAGCCATTTGTACAAGAAATAGCTGTTGCCTGGCCCTCTTACTGTGATGCTGCATGTACTGGATATGCAGACTTACAGAAAAATGACTGCTGAACTTGCCTAAATGTGAGATCATTTTTTGGGGTTCCTGTTTTGTGAAAGAGTCTGCCAGACATTCTGGACGACACAGACCAAAGTGACTGACTGCCAATGTAGTTTGAACCGTCTTTGAAATTTCCTGCTTCGTGGAAAAGTCTGCTGGATACTATGGGCCTGTATCTGACTTTGGGTCTCTCAGTGTTGCAGAAGAATTTTGGGAGACTATCCAGGGAGCAAGATGTCTCTGTCAATTCTAGAGTTTTGGAAGTTGCTTAAAATGTACTTCATATCTAACCAGGTAATATTTTATTCATATGGAGTCTTTGATGGATTTGAAGAATAGATAGTTATAGTTTTCCTTAGTTATGACAAAAGATAGATATAAATATAAATCTTGCTTGAAACCTGTTTTGTTATATGTAATTTTACCATGTGAAAATTAAAACCTTATTTTTTATTTGAACAGAAAAGGGAAAATTGTGTGGGAAATCCTTCTGTATATGTGTAGCTTTTGTTGGTTAATGACTAAAGTTGCTTTTGGCCAATGGCCTAACAGTGTAAAGCCAGGTGGGAAATCAGAACAGAAATAGAGTAGGAAGAGTGAAAGAGAAGGAATATAGCTACCACAAAAGACAGATGCCTCCCCAGATCCCACTGAAACGTTGTCAACAGGCCACAATGTTGTAGTAGTGTACAAATTAGTGAAGATGGGTTAATTTAGGATATAATAGCTAGCTGGATATATGTACAAACTATTAAGCAAGCAGTGTTTTAAATAATATAGCTTTGTGTGATTATTTCAGCTTCTAGCAGCTGGGGTACAAATGAGCAGCCTCTGACTGCTGTCTACGTTGGAGTCCAAGAAAAATCAGTGATATATTTTAACTGACTGTTACAGAATGAGAGCACCCATGCATCGTGTAGCTGTGGTGTGTCAAAGAACTTCAAGGACTCATTTCTATAGGAAGATAAATTTAGTACCCACATTCAAAAAGTGAGCATACCTATTATTTTCCTTCAATTCTATTCAGACTATTGATGAATTTTGTTGATGGCTAAATATTTATGGATGTCCATAGGCCTTAGCAAGGCAGAATGCATAGTTTTTTATTTAGATGCTAGTTTAATTGAGATAAATTCTAATGGATAATCTTCCTAATAATAGTCTTTTGGCACTGTAGGCATACTTTAAGCGAGTCAAGTTGAGAAAATAACTAACATATATACCCACTATGAGGTATTATAATCTAACCCAGAGTTTAAGGACAAATACTAAACCAAGTTTAGACTCTGAGTTAAGAAAACATGCATGTATATAATTGTAGACATTTTATGAGAAATAATAAGAAATCAGAAAATAATATATATGGGGTAGACCAGAAATTAGGAAAATATAAGTTTAGGATGACATTGACAATGATGATATATCATTCATATAGATATTACTACCTTGGAATAGTGTACTTAGTAAAGAAAAAAAGGGTTGAGAGGAGTCAATGGAAGGGACAACAGGGTTTGATGATTCTTAGAGATTAGTTGTTAGAGAAGTTCAAAATATATGTTTCTAGCTTTTTTTGTTTGAATGACAGAAAAACAAAGACTCCTTCTAACAAAATTTGAAAAATTACATGAGAAATGTATTGTTCAAAGGGATGAAGTATAATTTTAGAGATGATTTTGTAACATTAGTTTCTTTACTCCCAAATCCTTACCACAACTTACTTTATAATCACATATTAGTAATCTGAAATGGTCATGCACATGCTGTCAGTATTCCCAGCCTTTCCATGGATGGTAGTAAGCCATTAACATCTCTAAGGTGGAAGCAAACTCTGTGGCTACAGAATTCATATTCAAGTTGCATTTGTTTATAAAGGACCTTTGTTTTTACTTTGTTTTGCAATCAGTGTAAATCACAATGAAGATCATTCTTTGTGTTTTATGAATCATTTTTCTTTATTTCTATAGCATATCAGGAAGTGGCAATGAATCGTAAGTCACTGCACTAAGTACTTAGTAAAATTCTACATTGTGCTCATAAAAGAACAATAGATAAAAACAGATGATATAAGAAAACAACAAAAAGAAAAAACTACTTATTAAAATGTATTATTGGGGATACATATATCAAAGAATCAGTGTATGATTTGAGTATATATGTCTGTGTTTTATTGTGTATATATATGTATACATGTATATATATAAACATGCACAAATCAATATGAACAAATTGCGTATATTAATACTTTCTTGTTTGTGCATGTGTTTGGAGTTAGGAAGTTGATGTCAGATATCTTTTTTACTTGCATGTTACATTATTTTTGTGACAGAGTGCCTCTCCACCTGAAGCTTAAAGAGTCAGATAGGTTAGTTAATAAGGAAGCTGAAGACATCTGCCTGTCTTTACTTGGCCACCTTATGATTACTGCCATAAACCATGGCACTGCATTTTTATGTGAATACTATGGAATGGAAACCTTGTGCTTGAGTGTTCAGCACTTGATTGCCTGAGACATCCTGGTGACTTCTTAAGACATTTTTCATTATAAAAACTAAAGTAAGTTTTACTGATATAGAAGATATAAATTGTAATTGCTGAGAAAAGGAGATCAAAATTTATTGAGAAATTCAACTTGATACTAAGGACAAACATAAGAAGGCAGCAAATTAAAGACTAAGAGGACTATTTCTGAATGGGAATAAATGGCAGTTGAGAGAAAGACACCAAAAAAGAATTAATATAACTTGTTTAAGTAAATAATGTCTGAAAGGGTAGTAATAGAGAAATTCCAAAGGTAACCACATAATGACAATGGCAAAGAGTTATCCATTGTACATGATAATACACTTGCTCACTTCAAGGAGCCAGAGTTGATGCTAGTGGTGCCATGAACTAGAATAATAAGGTAATGCGTGAGCAGGACACAGATGTTGATGATTGAGGAAGCCTATTCCACTAGCCAAAACTTCTACTTGGTGATGCTCCTGAGAGATCAGGTTTTCTTCCAGACCAATAAAAAGCTGAACATGGTTGCAAAAGTCATAAAGACAAAGAACGATGAGCATGACAATTGTTCTTGTGACAGAGACAATGTGCACTACTTGCTTTACTTCGTTATTTCATATGTCAAGACTCTGAGTAAATGTCATAAAACTCATTCTTTCATTATATTATTTACACTGTAAAAATACTTTTTGTAAATAATTCTCTTTTTATTTGTCATGACTTCTCTTCCCTCATAGCATAAGTGAACTCTTTTAGGGAACAGTCTCTGTTAGCATCTTTAATTACTTTTATTTACTTTATTTTATTACTTTATAGTTCTACTGGTTTAATTTGTCTTCCTCTTAGTTTTCTGAATTACACAAGATAGGTCTCTGTGCTTTTAAGCATTTCATTGAGTCAAGCCAGTTTAAATAACCTTATATAAATATTTGCTATTTTTGGAAGTTTCCCATAGGTATATAATGAAATATGATCATATGTACCATTACAGCCTCCATCTGATTGCCTCATATCCACCATAGAACAACCCCTCTTTCACTTTATTTATTTTTTGATTTATGATATATTATTTTTATTATTTGTGAATATTTCATGAATATAAACAGAAAATTTAGATTAAATTCACCCTCAGTTTTCCCTGATATAACCTCCAACATATTGCCTCCAAACTTTGTGTATTTTTTTTTCTGATAGCGTATAGACTACACTGATATGCTGCTTATATATGTATGAGTGGGGGCACATTCAATGAAACTTTGTCAACTTGTTGGGAATAACACACTTAGGAAAAACTGACTTTCTCCTCAAAACAGTTAAGTATTCATAAGGTCTTACTTTTGGGTGGGAACTCATGAATCTTTTCCCAGTTAATGCTAGATTTTAATCAAGTCCTATAGTGGCAACCACTTCTGTTACAATATCATAGATATAGAAGATTTGTAGATGTTGTTTTGGTGCTTTGTTTTGTTTTATGTCCAGAAGACACTGTTTCTCTCTGATCCTTAGCTACTTCAGGCTTTTACATTCTTTTCTCTTGGCTTCAAACAGGGTTTCTAAGCCATTGGTGGGGGAGTTTGACATAGGTGTTACATTTCTGCCTGACCACTCCACAAATTTTATTTTGCTATTTCCTAGAAAAGTTTTTTGATTTCTTAAGCCTTAATTCAGTCTCACATACCTATAATATTACTTTTTTATTAATATAATGTTATCCACTGAATATCCTAAATTACATAAGAAAATTTTTTTATTACATGTAACATGATACAACCACACATAAGTATGTTTTCTTCAGGACTCAAGTAGAAATTCTGAAAGGGGTTTTAAGTGTAGTGATTTTTTACATTCATTTCACTTGTTACAAAATATGTTTTATTTTGTCTCAAGCACAAGGTATTGAACACTGTCTAACTCAATCAGTTGTCTCTGATGACTGCTTTCTGCCTGTATAACAAAATTCAAACATATTTCACCTGCCACCTTAAATATTTCTTTAAGAAATGTTTCTTGATAGCAAAATTAGGATTTAATAAAAACATATTATTCACCCTCAATGCTATAGGCAGTGCTTTTAGACTATAATTTTATTGATTAGGAATTATGGTTCTAGATGGATAGAATTGATTCTAAATTGTTTTGATAGAATTGGATAAATAAGTGATACAGTTCTAAAACATTTCTGCCAAGATTTTGACACTCCTATTAAAGTTTGGATCAATATTCTCTTAGCATGTAGTTGGGCTATTCAGTATCTCAATTTTATCCAGGCAATGAATCACTAATAGCATTATAAGACATTACAGTTAGCACTATCAAAGTGATTTTTTTCATGTATTTTTGAAAAAAGAAACAGATCACTTGAATCCTAGTGTTGACACAGTTTATGTGGTGATGTTGTATCACATGGAAAAGGAACTTTCTTAGAAGCACATATGAACACTTACCATTTGCCATTAAATTAATCTATGACCTGCCGGAATGGAAGACTTAATATCCAGAAATTTACCTTTTTAACAACAATAAAATACAAAAGAATCTTATAACATGTTGGGGATTTAAAGAGAGTCTTTCTCATCCTGACTGTATACAAGAAGGGCTTGGCAGAAGAACTGTAAGGAAACATGAACTTGGGAGTATGATTTTTCCCTCAAGAGGTGATAGCAGTTCTTATCAACAAACAGAAAGTAAGGTTGAGGATCCAACAGAATGAGCTCAGGAACATATTCCTCATGCCTTTATTTGAGAACAAATGGCTAAGAAGGTGAATTTGAGACAGTATAGGGATACTTGTAACCAGATTTTGACAATCAAAATGACGAGATTGAATATCTCCTCTGGAACTAAGTGTATAATAACATCTTATAAACACAGTGCTATGTTTTTGGTTATCATTCCCCAAATCACCATATTAACAGTGTATCCTAAGGCAAAATAGGCAAGAAAAACCTTTGTGCACTCAGAAAACCACACTTCTGTATCCTTTAGATAAATGTTTTGGTCATGGCTTCAAACAATAACTAGCACCATTAATCAAATATGTGAATAAAGACATCTACTGAGGAACACAGAGTGGCACTGACTCACCATTTCTTCCCAGCAAAACATCATGACATCTTGAATACAAATCAAGGCATTTGACTGTTCTCTGTGTGAATGTGGGAGAGAGACAGTGAGACAATGAAGCTAATCCTTATAGTTGTCTAACTTCTGGATAAACAGTATGAAGCAATGAAACCCAACTTCTATCAGAAGAGGGATTTTAAGAAACTTTCCTTCAATGGGCAAACACAGTGATCAGGAAGTCTCCTTTTTTCATTCACAATGTTAAACACAAGGTCTGAGGAAAAGTGTAATATAGTTCCTATTACAAACTCACATTCACTTAATATTGTGTTGTAGTCACCTATTTTATTTTTTCTGATACATACTAATATTTGATATATTTTATTGACTACTTTATTGATTTCACTTTGATTGCATTTTGGTACTGAAAATACCTAGTCATCACCTAAAGATGTTTCTGACAAATGGTCTAATTCATCTAATATACAAAGAAGAGAAATATTTCATCTCTCAAACTTGTATGTGAGTTATTTCCCACTAGCTTCACCTTCCTTGACTTAGATTCATCCTTTTATAAAATTTGTGGATGTCTTCCTTTTCTATTTTATGTTATTTCCTTTCTTGAAGAACAAGGTTTACACTGTTTACAGCATATGTTCACATACACACGCTGTTTTTCTTTTTGGGGACATCCTGGTTATGTTCTCGTTTCCCATATATGTTGAATCAGGAGTCAGATATTTGAAAGATAAAGACATAAGCTTAGATTTTGCATAAAAAATGCTCAAGTAATTAATTGTATAATTTTCAATATTTCCAAACAACAAAACCTTCCACTTGTCCTATTAAAATACCCAAACTGCCACTTTATTATTTACTAAGTACTTCTTGTAAAGTTTTTGTGGCCTGGTAAGCCTCTATGCCAACATTAGAGAAGGGAGAGCTGGGAGTCTGTGGGCTCATGCTCAGCAGGAGGTAGGACTGGAGAGGCATCCAGTTTATTGCCATCCTAGAGACCTCAGGCATCTGCTTCTTCAAGGAGACGAGAAGGCAGGTGGCAAGTGAAAGTCATGGGGTATATTATTACTTAAACATTCTGTTGCTAGAACAAAACAAGTTACCAAGGCACACTCACACTTGAGACCAAAACACTCTGCAGGGAAACCACCCCCAAGGATGGAATCCCAAATTATCTCCATAAAGGTAACTGTAACTTAGTTGTATTCTTAGACTTTTGTTGGAGTTAGGAACAGATCTACTTCTCTATTCCTGTAGTACAAGGTCTGACAATAAACCACACCTGTTGACAATAATCGTGAGTGTGCAGAACTCTCGGATCATCTAAGTGGGGCATTGTTTGAGGTAGAAGCAAACTAACCTTTTAAGTTCCAACTCTTTGTCCTTTGGTTAACATGAAAATAGGCTCGTAATTTTGGGCCTCCACAGTCTTGGCCCAGATGGAAAGAGTGATCCATGAAATATTTTTGAAAATGGGTGGGGACAAAATAGACTCTGGAGACTGTTAGTTTTTTCAGAACTGGCTTTTGATACAGCAGCAGAACATTTTTTAGGAACCTGCAGTTATCTGTATGATAACTGGAACAGATTTACATCTTGGTGTCATAGCAAATGGCTATTGGCTTTAGGTTAAAAGGAGTGGGCATTTTAGAAGATAATTAAAGTGACTAGGGAGCGCTGGATCTTTGAAACATCTGAAACCTGTTAATCCTGGACTATGATGCCTGTGAAAAAGGCACACCTGTCTGTATTCTAACTTAGCAAATAGAGTAATGAGTTACCAATACCCTAAGTCATTAAAACTTAGACAGACCTAAGAGGGATAACTGTGCAGAACTGAGACAGCATTTTTAGCTATGCAGACAATCCCAAGTCTCTCCATAGTAGTCTTTGGGGAACACCAGTCTAAGAAGCAGTATTTGCCATTAGTTGCTGAGTCCAGGAGGCCCAAAGTTTTTTCTGTGGGGGAGGATTTATTCTACTGGTCCTGGCGAGATGAGACAATTGATCCTCCATTGAAGCATCCAGAAATATGATGAGGTGAAAGCCTGCTTTTTGCTGTGTGGGTGGCTTTACCATACCCAAAGGCAAACCTCTAGGTGGAAGGTCTTCTGTAACTATGATATCTTCTTGGAGGAGCTATAGGATGCTGCAAGAGCTTGCCTGTCTCTGTGTCTCTGTGTTAGAAGCTCTCTTGTTAAATGTCATAATTTTAGATCTATAACGGCATTTTGGGAATTAGGGTACCAATATCTGTTAGGGATATTTAAATTAGACATAAACGTTAAACTTAGAGAAATAGCTTACCAAATTAGTTACAGTTTACCAATAATATTAGAGGCAAGGAGATTAGAAAGAATATTAAAAAACAAACAAACAAACAAAAAAGAATATTTTAGTAAGTCAAAGAATGTTGAAGGCAGAATGTCTCTTTGGTAGGTCCAGTGCATATGGGTACTCTTACCCAAAACAGTGCAAGAGAGAAGAGAAACATAAGGACACAACATCTATACAGATTTAGAGTACAAGGGCAGGGGAAATAGATGCATTGTGGAGAGAATCCCAGCATGAGACAAACAGCAAAAGGCTAAAAAAGTAGGGTAGGAGTGGGGAAGGGGAGCGGGAGCAGGAAAACAGCTTCCAGAAACAAGCATATGGGGGCTTGTTTGTTTTACGTTAGGCATCAACGGATGTTCAGTATCAGATAGCCCCAATTCAGAGGATTTTTCGTTTTTTGTAAAAAGCAGCCAAAGGGCATTTGAGGATCTGGCTTTGAATTGCAGGCACCCATATCACAAGCCTATGCTGAGACTTGTGACTTTAAAATAGTGAAAGTACATATACAAACCAGTTATTAAGTATATTGTAACTAGAATTATAACTTAATAACTGGTTTGTATATGTACTTTTACTATATTAAGACCATAGCAAACATAAAGATGTAATCCCAAAACTACAATAGGTTGGGTGACTGTTTCATAAATAAATACATTTAAATGCATACTTAAATCTTGTTAGCTTATCAAATAGGTAAATCTTTCTGTAATGGTTTAGTAATTCAATAATAACAGTGAAGCACTACATTCTATTTGAAAACTGTGATAAAATATCTGAGACAAAAAGCTTAAGAACACCTAATATTATGTATTTTTGCTCTGCCTACTTCTACCTATCACTTAATCTTCTATGTGTTGCATTCTAACACACAAATTGTCTCATTTAATTGTGAAAATGGTATGTGTGTATACATTTGTCTATCTTCTTCATGTATAGAAGATTATAAGAATTTTGGAAGGAAATAATAGCAAAACCATAAAATACTGGAATTGCATAAAAACTGGAAATTTGAACAATCATAATGAAAAGTATATCTTATAAATAAAAAGTTTAAGTTCTAAAGTTCAGGGATTGTGGCATATTTTATTTTTTCATGAGATGATATCAAGAATGGTACTATATCTAGTTGAATTAATTTTGTGATAATAAAACACTCTAACATATTTAAGAGATCATAGCCCATTGGCATCAATAAATTACAAAGTAAAATGAGGTCTCCATTGGGAAGATTTAGAATTTGAATGCTAAATTCTAACTTATAATATGGAAAAGTCAAATGATACATTAATTAAATTAATATCTACCAATCAACTAAGAAGAAGGAGCCAAAGAGAATTTAAGGATATTAATGTCAAAATTATACTTGAAGCGTAGCATGAACTATGCAACTTTGTTGAATATTTTAAATTAAATTATCTAGTTAGCTTAGAGAAAAATTACATGAAGAAATAAGAAATCAAAGTATAGCCTTAGTTCTTCAATTCAGTTTTATTTATGCATAATATAATTTATCTTAAAATCTTATTCTCAATATCAAGTTTAGATTTATATAAATCCAAATAATATAAATGAATAATTTACATTACAGTTGGGTGAGTCATATAGACACTGAAATTTATCCTAATTTTTATAATAAGTGAAAATTTTGCATTTTAGATTACAATAACATAATACAATGATATTTCAGATACAAAGCACATATTTTTGCTGACTACAACAACGTGATCCACAACTTATACAGCAAGGTACATTATTTGGTTTTGTTTGTTTGTTTGTTTGTTTTTGTTTTTTTGTTTTTCGAGACAGGGTTTCTCTGTGGTTTTGGAGCCTGTCCTGGAACTAGCTCTTGTAGACCAGGCTGGTCTCGAACTCCCAGAGATCCGCCTGCCTCTGCCTCCCGAGTGCTGGGATTAAAGGCGTGCGCCACCACCGCCCGGCTCAGCAAGATACCTTATTAACACCTTTGTTTCATTAGTGTAAATTAATTTCAATAATATAATATGCAATTTACTATAAATAGCTTTAGAAGTAAGACATTCTTCTATTTCAATCACCGCTTAGGAAAAGGGCTATGAGAGAAATGATTCTCCCATAAGTTGTCTTAAACAGTCCCCAAATGACAGATAATTGAAATATGACTGGCAATATTTAACAAGTATCTGATTGTGTGACCAAAAACTTGAGAATAGCTCGCCTAGAGTCCTACCATAAAACTAAATAATATTTGTCAAAGAAATGTAGCAGTTAAATTACTTTTAGTGGTAATCTGTTATACTTATAGATTAGTGCCTTGTTAGGTAATCATTGGAGAAGTTTCCTCCTATAACAGATGGGAAAAAATACAAAAACTCAGAGCTAGACAATATTCAGAGAATGAAAGACTTTGAAACACCCCACTCTAAATGGGAGGCCTTCATCAAATCCCTCTCCTCTGGTCTCAGTGAACCGGCAAAAAAAGAGACGAGAGAGTGTTAGAGATTGAGGAAATGGAAGAAGAGAAGATACTATCAACCAACATGAACCAAACCATAGGAACTCACATGGACCGAAGCAACAAATACAGGGCACACCAGGTCTGTACCAGGTCCTCTATACTTATATTACAGAATCCAGTTTACTGTTTTTATGGAATTCCTGGGTATAAGAATGAGTGATTATCTGATTCTTGTGCCATCTTTTAGATTATTTTCTTTCAGTTGGTTTGTCTTGTCCAACTTTGATGTGATAGGTTTTGTTTTTTCTTATTGTATTTCTATTTTGTCATATTAAAAATGGATAAAAAATCTAGCTATTAAGAAAATTCATAATGAGTGTACTGGCATTTATTGCTGTTGGGAGCAGGAAAATCAGTTTTCTCCCACTGAGTAGCATTTTTTATATTAGGGCAGACCTCATGCTCAAAAGAATTTGACCAACATATCATGGGATGAACTGTCTTATAGTGTGATTTTATTCGGTTGTATTTCAATGTTTTATTTCTTTTGTGTGTGTGGCTTTATTTTATTTTCTTTTTTGGGGAGGATTTTGAAAGTGCATTAGGTTTTCATTTGGTTGTATTTTGTTGTTTTAGAAAACTTAAAATTGGTGGGTAGGTGAAGGAAAGTAGCTGGCATTTTTGCCTTCCCTTTCCTCCCCTAAAGTCCTGCCATCTGTCTTTAATTGCTACCTTCCAAATTCATGCTCTCTCAATATTTTATTAAATATTATATATATAATTAAAATGAATTCATAACATCAGGATTATATACGCTAATGTTTTAATCATATACACTGTTCAAAGTATTTTACCTTTTAAAAGTTTAATAATCATTCAAAAATAGTTTTTGTAACACCAAACAAAATTTATGATTACTTTTGTGTAGATATCATAACTGATTATTCTCAGCTCATCATAGAATATTTCTAAAAGTACACAAATAATATTTCTATTAATTGTTTTATATAATTTATGTAATTATATAAAAGGCTTTTTAAATATAGTATTTAACTAAGATTAACAAGGCTAAATAAAACGGTATTTAGATTTATATTTAAATAGTTTTAATTTATTTTAAAACATTTTAATGAAATCGGTTGTCTCATAGAAATAAACTAGACATTTCAGAATTAAGATATCATCTTGTCATAGTGCCAGTAATGAGTAGACAGAGATAGGCAGATCCCTGAAATTGAAGCTATCCTGGTCTACAAAGTTCTAGGACAGCCAGGGTTACAGAGACTAAGTTTGTCTCAAAACAACTACAACAACAAAAAGAATATTCAAAAGTAATAAATAAAACCAAAAATGATGCTGTTGCCTTTAGGAAATCATTAACTCTCAGTAACTTAAAATTTTTCTCCTAAAATGGAAAAAATTGTATTTGTTAATTTTTAAGTTAACCATTTTTTTCTGTGTTCAGAAGTTTATATTCAACCCAGTAGTTTTATTTAATAGTAGCTTTATAATTTTTCAGTATTCTACTGACCATATAAATTATTTCAAATTTAATATTTGCCACACTTTATGTATGGAAGATTGTCAATATATAGTCCACATTTATTTTGTGTTTACAATATATATGTCTTAAAATTGTTAAAAAATATGTAAGAAATTTCTAAGTATAAAAGGGAAAGGTAAGGCATATGTCTGCTAGCATGTCTTTTGTGTATATGTTATGGCTGTTATCTTGGTGTTTTGTGGGATACTTAACAAAGGCAGCAGCTGACTCTGACTATTTTACTGCTTTTATACGCTTTTCCTTTTTTTGGTTGCCTTGTCCCATATCAATATGAGGGCTCTTACCTTTCATCATCATCATCATCATCATCATCATCATCATCATCATCATCATCATCATCATCATTATTATTATTACAAATTTTCACCTTCTTCCCTCCTCTCATTTCCCTCCCCTTCCGCCCATACCCCCTACCCCTTCCTCTCCAGTACAAAGAGCAGTCAGGGTTCCCTGTCCTGTGGGAAGTCCAAAGTCCCCCCCCCCTCCATCCAGGTCTAGGAAGGTGAGGATCCAAACAGACTAGGTTCCCACAAAGCCAGTACATGCAGTAGGATCAAAACCCAGTGTCATTGTCCTTGGTTTCTCAGTCAGCCCTCCTTGTCAGCCACATTCAGAGAGACCGGTTTGATCACGTGCTCCATCACACCCAGTCCAGCTAGCCTTGGTGAGTTCCCATTAGATCAGCCCCACTGTCACAGTGGGTGGGCACATCCCTCGACTTCCTTGCTCCTGTTCTCTCTGCTTCTGCTTCTCATTTGGACCTTGGGAGCTCAGTCCAGTGCTCCAATGTGGGTCTCTGTCTCTAATCTCCATCCATCGCCAGATGAAGGTTCTATGGTGATATGCAAGATATTCATCAGTGTGTCTATAGAGTAGGGCCAGTTCAGGCGCCCTCTCCTCAGCTGCTCAAGGAACAAGCTGGGGACATCTCCTTGGACACCTGGGAACCCCTCTAGAGTCCAGTCTCTTAGCAACCCTCAAATGGCTCCCTTAGTTAAGATATATACTTCCCTGCTCCCATATTCACTCGTCCTACCTTCCAGCTGTCCCATTCCCCCAAGCTCTGCCCATCCTCCCCTTCTCATTTCTTTCTCCGCATATCCCCTTACACCCATCCCACCGCCACCCCCAAGCTCTCAATTTTTGCCTGGAAATCTCGTATACTTCCAATATACAGGAGGATAACTACATGGTATTTTTTTGGGGGGGGGTTCACTTTCCTATTTAGCGTCTCTAGGATCATGAATTATAGGCTCAATGTCCTTTATTTATGGCTAGAATCCACTCATGAATGAGTACATACCATGTTCATCTTTCTGGGTCTGGATTACCTCACTCAGGGTAGTGTTCTCTATTTCTATTCATTTGCATTACCTTTTTTATTTGTATCCTGATTTGTCCTGTTTAGTTCCTGTCTCTCGGAGGCATGCTCGTTTCTGAAGGGAAACACAGAGGTGTGATTCTTGAAGAAATATGAAGTGAGAGGATTGGAGAGATGTGTAGAGAGGAGAAACTGGGAATAAATTGCATTTTAATGAGCCAACACTGTTCTCAAATTAAAGACGGGAAAAGAAGAGACGAGGAGAGGAGGAGAAAAGAAAGGAGAAGAGAAGAGAGATGAAAAGGAAAGAAGTCTATAAGAATTCACCTTTTTAGGTGGAAAAACCCTTAAAACCCTATGTTTTACATAGTACTTTGTTCATGAATGCAACCAGGCACATCAGATCAAATTAAGAATAACTGTTCCCAAAGATTCCTGAAAGCATACTTCACTGCTACTATAAATTCCTAGAAACTACAGAAGAATGTGGGGCATTCTTCTTCTTATGCTGGTGATTCATTAATGTTGAACTATGTTAAGTGATAATGAAATTATCCATGCACATTATTGGAAAAATGTAGCCCTGGAGAGTTAAACAAATGTAATGCAAGGAATAATGTTTCCCAAGAGGGAATGGATGACCTACTCAGTACATTAACTTTGTATTGTCTTTTCTCCCATGATTGCTTAAGAAAACCTATAAAAATGGTCATTAATATTTTAAGAACTGTTGGAAAGACGATTACTCTACATATATAAAGGCAACAGCTAAAGACTTTATGTACAAGGATAATTTGATACTGGCTTATTTATAGTATACACTTTCTTTGAATTTAACATGTGATCACAAATGCTTACAAACCATTTCTAAGCAGACTTTGATTCCATAATTTACTTATGAGACTATATTAATGCCTTAATAAATTGTTATACCTTATTTCATATTTTCCAAATACTATTTGGTGACTTCCCTAAATCTTTAGCTCTGCCATTAAAGATAATAGAATCATATTAATTAAAATACATTCTATGTCAGCAAATATAGTTGAATTATATACATAAAGAGAAAAGTATGGTATTATGATTTTGTATATGGATTTGTCTGTGGTGAGCACACATATGTGCTTAAAGGCATAATAGATTTACATAAATATATTGGGGTATAGGTGTACATATACACATATGTCTTTGCACACTGTAGGTTGACATTTAGGTATGTTCTTCCATCAATCTCTTTCTGTATGTTGAGAAAGAGTCACTCTATGAAACAAAGCTTGAATGATTTGCTAGTCAGTCTTGTCAGTTTGATCTGGTATTCTCTTTATCTGACTACTGACCACTGAGTGTATTTGTAGGTCACCACAGCCACCCAGTTTTTACATTGTCCGCGTGCTTACCAGTCAAGTACTTTGAGTTGTGATTTATCTACTTAGCCCTATTATTTCAAAGCTTCTGTAAAGCAATAGCTTTAACAATAATCAGCTTGTAAGTGGCTACAGTTTGAAGAAATGAGTTTACTGTTGGATGCTGATGTGTCTATTACTACCTTAACATTCACAATCCTTTATAGGACTTTATAAGTCTTCATATAATATTTTTATCCACCTGAAAGCATGGGATCCAGTTTCCTTACTGGTAGATAAACTGATAGATAAATCTTAAATGTTTGAAGTTCATTGGTAAAATCTTGACAAGGAGTGTTTCAAATAAACTATAGATTAAACAATCTTATGAAAAAATAGAAACTTCGCATACCAAATTTACAAACGAGGAAACTGTAGCCCTTGAAACATTGAATGGAATTCTAGTAGAACTGTAACATAAAGTTGTCCTCATAACATTTCTAGGTTTTAAATGTCTAGGGTTCATTGGAGAGAAGAAGAAAGTTAGTAGTGGAAAAAGCAAATTTTACTTAAAATAAATTTATTATTGAACTTTGGGAAGATATATATTTATTTTGCAGTTGGAGGTAAAATATTGCCAGAAATTTAATTGAAATATTGAGGAATAAATTATATAATGTCTGATGCATTATTATATGATTAAATATAATCTAAAATACTGTCAGAAATTTTCACTACTAATATTTTTCAGTTGTGTTCTTTTACAAATATATTTACTTTGCTAATATTTCAGTTCACTGCGAGGAGAAGTGATATGTCTTAGCCAGTTATGAGCACCAGTCTTGATGAGTTACCGTGAAATAGAGAAAGGAAAAGGCATAAGCTGGTAACCATAACCAGTAAATGAACATGTGGATCGGAGAGACGTTCTGTGGGAGTCAGTGTCACCCAACGTCTTTCTTGCTCTCTTCCACCATTACTTCGTGATCCTCTAATCACTGAACACATTCTGAAAATAACTCAAATTTATTGTCAGCCTATGTCTCTCAAATTTTAAATAATTTTTCTAATGTGGGTACAAATTCAATAAAATTTAATCCGTCAATGGAATCTCTGTTTTTTATGTAAAAATATGTATGCATGCTCTTAAGAAAAATTACTTCTCGTGATCTGTAAACATTTAATTATTATTTAATTTTACATCGTATGCTTATTGCAATGTGTATCTCAGTAAATGACAATATTGTAAATCCCTGAAGGCAATTATTAATGCAGGAGAAATAGGACTATGAAAACAATAAGCAAAAATAAGAATTTCCTAAAGAAATTCAATAGAACTAAAAGCATTGTATCAGACAAAGTCTTATGTAGAATAATTTCTTCTTCCCCTTTAGGGTATGTTAACTATTAAAAATTAAACTATAAATAGATGTTTATTAAGAAGATATTTGATATGTTAGTCATGCTCTGTCTGTAGTTAATTTTCATTTCCTTTAATTACTTTGAGCCCACAAACAAAGAAAATTAACCAAGAGATTTAACACAGAGAATGAAGAATTTGGAACTAGTTAGGTCACATTTAACAGACTTTTTTTTTCAGGCATTTTTCCTAATGTGAACAATTACTTGTCTGTTTCCTTATTAACAGAGTGGGGGCATACTATACTGTATTAAGTTATTTAACCTACCAACTTGTGAGTAGCAATTGATCACAGATTTTTTTCATACTTGCTCTCTAATGTGTTGATCATTGCATGTTTATGGTAATACCATGATTTACATCATCAATGACTATTGAACAGCTCTGGATGTGGACCAGTGGGAAACACCCTCATCATGAGTAAACCTTTGAAAACTGCTGTCAAGTATGACATCACTGTTATCTACATTTCCCAGACAATGAATCTAAGAGATTAGAAAAATTATATAATAATAAGAACACTGCTATTATAAAGAGGGTCTGGAATAGATTTCTAAAGCATAAAAGTCTGATTTGTATCTCTTCCTCTAAATACCTTAAACATAAACTTAATTATATAAATAAACACATACACATGTTCTCATATATATTAACATTTTTTCTAAAAAGAATAGTTTGAGTGTGTTTGAAAATACACACATATATTTAGTGTAGATATATAAACTATATATGTGTGTAATTATTTATGAAATGTCAGCCTTCAAAAGTTTTCAAATCCATATTTATCTAAAGAATAAAGTAAAAAAAACATAAGGCAACAATGCAAAGCTGAGGTTCAATACACACCTCTTTTTGGCAAGATGATAGATTTACATTGCATTTAGAGAGATCCCATAGAAGATGGCATCATATTAGTAATGTGTGTCCCTGCATACCTGTATTTCATTGCCATAGCACAAAATATTTTTATCTTAAAATTGATGGCACAATAAGCATCCTTGAGGACAAGAATAAATTAACTCTAAACAACTAAAAAAAAAAAAAGAAATCATTTGACACCATATGAAAACTTACTTTAAAGATTACATGAATTGGAGGGATACTGAGACACAACTTCATTTAATGAGTTTCAGAGATACAATTATCAGTGACTTAAGATTTGTATGTATAGGAAGTACTTTTATAATGGGTTTTCACACATGTGATTATTCTGTACTTTCATGACTTTACATAGAACCCTTTCTATGATTATAGAAGCATGGTGAATATTTTTAGTTATCTATATTGAAAATACGTTTTCCTTTGGAATATTAAATCTCATCGTTTATATAATAGCTTAATAGGGTTAGTCTTAAGTTAATGCATCAATGGAACTGTTGAGGTGATCACAAATGTCAGAGGGATAAAAATACAAAATCATACATGAGCAAAAACTGTTCTACTAATAAGTGAATGATTATAGAAGACTTTCAAATCAATGACCAAGATAATACTCTAGAACATTCTGGGAGACAAGGAAAATTATTTTTTGTTATTTTAATATAAATAAAGCAGAAACTTTGATTTTAAATATGGATCCTAAAATAACACTCTCAAGATGCTAGCAAGAGTTCATTAAGTTTGTCACTTGTCCACAGACCATTGTGGATATTTTCAGATAGAAGGAATCTTTTTAGGTTCTGTAGAACTAAGAAGAGACAAGGAGTTATCTGAAGAGTTCAGAAACCAGCTCTACCTTTATCACCATCACAGATTGAGACTGCGGAACACTGAAAGTTCATGAGTGTAGCCACCCACCGATGAAGAAGAAAATACTCAGGATCAGTTCTTTGCAATGAAAACAGACCTTCAGATATAATTCTAATTTTATTTAAAAGCTTTTAAAAATGCTTCAATCAGCAGGTAATTAGGCAAACAATATGACAATGTTTAGTAAAGAATCTCAGCAAATATATAAATTGTAATTAATGGAATCATGAAGAAAATGAAAGATGTGCAGTCTTTTTCTCTTTGGGGCATTATATACTAGCTAAAGGTCAGTTGCCAGACTAACACAAAGATGTGCTTCTACTCCCCTCACTTACCTTTATCTTTTATAGCTTCAGAGATGTTTTAGAACATTGATTATCTGCAATTCCTGTGTTACTCCATGACTAGCAACAGCCAATAGTCATCAGCAGACAGACTCAATTACATAAATAGCAGTATAATATGAGTCATTGTAAATGTTAGGAATGCTCCTCTTTTTGCCATTGTTAAATTGTTTGTCAAAAAAATAGATTCCAATGTCTATGAATTGCTGTGATGCATAAACTTTTAATAAAATATTTTAATACTCTAAACACTTTTGAGTCCAACTTTTTAATTGTTTTTAATTAGGTAAGTCCCAGAACAGTCATTTTTTTCATTGTTCTTTTGTCTTCTAATACAAAGAAAGTATCACTTTGTGCCTTTTTACAATGCTAAATTAATTATTCTGCCTTCATGAAAAATAGTTATAGTCATTTTATCTTAGGTAATTAAATATATGAAGTGAAATGCAGATGCTATTGTTTGTGGTAGCTTTTAACACACACAAAATAGCATATTCCTTTAAAAATACACACATTTTCATCATCAGGAATAAATTTAAAAATTACCATTTTTCTGTACTTAAATTTTTTTAAATTTCACTGATGAAACAATAACCTGGAACAGTAACATGGGATTCATGAGGAAATAAAAGAATAATTTCCTAGAGTAAGACATTTTACAAAGATACACTCAAAAATAACTATGTCAGAACAGAATATCAAAAGTTATATAAATAACACATTAAATGTGCCAGTGTCTGTGAATCTCATATGGTACTAACAAACATTTTTAAATGCAAATGAAATTTAGATGAATATTTTGATTTTACTTATTAATTACTGTGGTTTCATATTGACTACTAGGCATTTTTATATCTAAAAGGTGTCTGAGAAGATATAGAAAAATGAATTGAAATGAAAGTAAAGTCATGTTAAGCTGTCTTTGAAACTAAATGGGAGCACTTTCTTGTAATCGAAACTGGGTCAGTTAGATTGACTTAGCTCCACAAATACATGGGTTTAAGATTTCTACCAGTAACATTTATAGACAGAGGGGTAAAAAAAAAATAACTGCATGCAAAATTAAAAGCCACAAGTGCACTGAAAATTATACCACACTTGGCAATAAGTAGGCTCATATATGTATAAATATTAATCTAGTTTAAACATCGAAGGCCTAAATTTTCATGAATATATATATATATTAAAGTATATACTGTATGACAAATAGACAACACTGTGATAATCATAAAATCCATAAACAGAAAAAATGAAAACAGTTAAATAATGAACAAAGCACACTGGATTGGTATTGTTAATAGTAACTTATAACATTTTTATAGCCAATATTTACCATCAACTCCAAGAGTAAATATTCCTCCTGGATAATATTTAAGTAGATGAATAAATAAACAATATGTTAAATAAACAGAAAAAAAATAGCTGTTCGGTGTGGGATACACCTTTAATCCCAGCTCTTTGGAGGCAAAGAAAGGCAGATCTCTGATAGTTCAAGGCCATCCTGGTCTACAAGAGCTAGTTCCAGGACAGACTCCCAAGCTACAGAGAAACCCTGTCTCAAAAAACAAAACATACAAAATAAAATAAGAAAAAGGTATGAAAACAATGTTCCATGGTTTATTTTTTAGTATTTCAAGAATTTAACAGAATTTCATTAAAAAAAATAGTCACTGAGGGAGTTTAAAAAAAAAAGACAGTGATAAAATCATCAAAGCTTTCCAACCCATAAGATAGCACCATTATTATCTATGCTTAAACAGGCTACTCAATGTAAATATTAAAAATGACTTAGACCAAGAGTTTTTCCAGAATATCATTAAAGAAGTTTTAAATGGGACATTAGTAAGTATATGTGAACTAGAGACACTTGGATAATTTTCTCCTATAAATAATTGTATCATATGAAAAGTTAAAAATCATGGTTGTCTAAGGATTTTGAAACATGCTGCTCATAAGAAAACACTTTTATGTTCAGTATTGAGGACAATGCAAGGGGAATACTGATTTCAGCATTGAAACTTTAGGGCAAACTCAGTTTCAAGAAGTGCC
This sequence comes from Microtus ochrogaster, assembly GCF_000317375.1. Classification (NCBI taxonomy): domain Eukaryota; kingdom Metazoa; phylum Chordata; class Mammalia; order Rodentia; family Cricetidae; genus Microtus; species Microtus ochrogaster. Next base: position 14,768,576 of record NC_022027.1, read on the forward strand.
ATTTATTGATTGTTGCTCACAGTGTCAGTGATATTGGTGTCATATTTAGGAAGTGGTCTCTTGTACCAAGTTGTTTGACACTACTTCCCACGTTCTCTTCTCTGAGGTTAAATGTTACTGGATTCATGTTGAGATCCTTAATCCATTTGGACCTGAATTTTCTGCATGGCTATAGATTTGGATCTATTTGCAGTCTTCTACAGGCTCACATTCAGTTACGCCAGCACCATTTGTTGAAGATGCTTGCCTTTTACCATTTTATCATTTGGGCTTTTTTTTTGCCAAAAATCAAGTGTTAATAGGTGTGTGGATTGATGTCAGGGTCTTCAGGATTTGAGGGGTGGGTGGAGAGCTGTGGATGAAATGTAAAATGAAATAAAAAAGTAAAAAGAAAAGTTCAGTCAAATTCATTTTCTTATAACCCCAAACTATATATTTTGGGTATCGGTTAACAATTTGTATTAAAGAAGAAATTGAAGAGCTTGATTCTTGTTATAAATTAAAATGAGAAAAACAGATGATTCTAAATTCATTCTCCAGAGGAATAGTGTGTTGGTTTTCAAGAAAAGATTCTATTTTTATATTCTGTCAGAAAATATGGTACCTGTTAAAATAAAACCACTTTTTTTATATTTTGTAACAGTATTCTGATTGTAGTTAAGGTTCTTATCTTTATTTCTATGTTACCTTCTAAGCACTATATGTTTGTCATTTGGTTGAGAGACTTACTGCTTTGGAAGATTATACAAACTTATTTAACACTAAATATAGTTTTAGATATCTCTGTTGGATTCAAAGCAACCTAAGTGAAATATTTGACTAACAGATGAAGTGACTTGATCTTTAAAGGTTGACTATGCACCTGTCCTCTTGACCTAAAATTAGCTCAAAAGTTGCAAGCAATCATTTTGAAAAACAAATTGATACAGAGGAAACTACACATTTAAAGGAAAAGTAAGACTTATTACTGGATATTCCTTCTACTTCAAAAATCAGTGATTATAATATTACACAAAGAAGCCTCAATAAATACAAGAAAATAAACCAATGCCCGACATCCAATCTGACCATCACAGATTAATGGCAAGAGAAAAAACAAAAAGTTTACAAAATCATGGAATCGAAAAGCTCACTACTGAGTGCACTGTGGTTCAAGGAAGATATTTAAAAAAAAAAAACATTTAAAACATTTAATGAAAATACAGCCCACCCAAACATATATAAGTTCCAACCACATTTTCCTCTCCCTTTATTCCTCCAAGCTCCCCACAGCATTTCTTCACCCAAGCTGCACTCCCTTTCCGTGTCTTGTTCAGAAAGAGCAGCCTCCAAGAGCTGACAGCCAAATAGGGCAAAACAAGATGCAATATGACAAGGTAAAAGCCCTTGTATTGAGGCTGGACAAGGCAACTCAATAAGAGGAAAAGATTCCCAAGAACAGGCAAAAAAAAAAAAAAAA
>NC_022027.1:14771474-14774197 GCF_000317375.1 Microtus ochrogaster
GTATGTACATTGCAAAGAATCTCAATTTAAACACGGCTTAAATTGTCATGCAATTGGGACTTTGTTAATTATTATCTGAATACTTTTTCTCTAAAATTGTGCTGGGCTTATGTACAGATAAAATAAAATTATCTGAGCGGTACTCTAGATGTCCTGGTTGAGCGCTAAATACAGTAAGATGGGCTGGATTGAGTTTTCTTCTTATCTCCCTCTTATTGTTCTTCCTGCGTCTTGTTAAGTCTGTGGGATAACCATGACAGAAACTCAAATGGCTGAGATGCACTTAAATAAATATTTAATATCCTTAGTTGTCAGGAAAATGCAAATCAAAACTACTTTGGGATTTCATTTTACACCCATCTGGATGGCCAAGATCAATAAAACAAATGACAGCTCATGCTGAGGAAGATGTGGAGTAAGAGGAAAACTCATCCATTACTGGTGAAAGTGCAAACCTGCATATGGGAATTAGTGTGGCAGTTCATCATGAAGCTGAAAATTGATATATCAGAAGATAAACTTATACCACTCTTTGGCTTATACCCAAATATTGCTTCATTCTGCCACAGAGACCCTTGGTCATCCATGTTCATTGCTGGGTTGTTTTTTTTTTTTATAATAGCCAGAAACAACCTAGATATCTGTCAAGGGAAGAATGGATAAAGAAAATGTGGTATATTTACACAGTGGGAAAAAAAAACTGAATCAGTAAAAAAGTGAAATCTTAAAATTTGCAGCTAAAAGAACAAAGCTAGAAAAAAAAAATCCTGAGGATGTTAACCCAGATACAGAAAAACAAATACGGTATGTATTCACTTATATGTTAAATCAATGATAAGAAGCTACATCCGTATAACCACAAAGATTACGAATAGAGTAAAACACTAGGGGGTAAAATAGCTGTCCTAAGGTAGTTAAAATAAAATAGTTAACAATGGACAGAAGGGAATGAATGGAATGAGAGGATCAAAGTGGTTAGAGGAAGGAAGTGAGGGACAAAAAAGGGTATGTGGGGAGGGAAAGGAAAAGAGTCATTCAAGGGGTCATATGGATGCTTAATGTAATAGGATCTATATAATATATATATATATATATATATAGATAGATAGATAGATAGATACATATATAGATATATACATATAAAAGTGATCTAAATAAATAAAACAGCTAAATGAAGTGGAATATAAAGCTCCAACTGGAACTATACTGTCACCAAATAAAGCTTTCTGAACCAGGAATGGGCTACATCTAATTAAGATTCTGGGGAAATAAATTCCAAAACCACCAAACAACCCAGGCTGTTGTCAAGGCTATCAGTTGCTCTGTATACACTGATGCCAAGGCCCTATGCTGAAGAAAACACTTGAACAACTCATAATATGTGGAGCAGTAGCGCTAAGTCCTACCTTCAACCTCTATGGACTAATGCTCACAATTCTGAAAAATTTTCTGTACTGTTGTGCCCAAGTTGAGACCCCCAGAAAGACCTCCACCAGAATCCAGTCAAGTCCAGAATGAAAAATCAAGGTTTATTTCTGCGTGAAAAATTCAAACCAGCTAGCTGGGAGCTAAAGCTTCCACCCACAAAGCAGTTCAGTGGGGAAAACTCCCGTTTCTCTTTTGGGGTTGACATATATAGGCAAAAACTGCAAGCCAGGTTTCTTCAGGGTGAAGGTGGTTGGCTTTACTGAGTACAGGGTATGGACTACTTCTGCATACCCTCTTCCTCCTTTAAGTGTCTACTTCTGCTTCTGTACATGCCCCCATCCTCACCTGAGCAGTTACTCCTGCTTCTGTCTAGAACTCTAGAACACAAAGCTGGGTGTCGAGAGGTGGCTAGTTGCTAGGAACATTTTGTGATTCATACTTTTGCAGAGTTTCCAATTTTCAACTAGCTCTTGATGTTGCAAGGTTACTTGAATCCAGTGCCTCAACCAGCTCATGATCAAGCAAGGTTTCTTAAAATTTTCCATGTCCTTACAGTACGCTACCAACAGAGAAAGGCCAACAGCCTAGGTACAAACCCTTCTACAAAGTGACCAGTAAGTGACGATTAAGTGGCAAAAAATACTGTGGAAATAACCAATTATTATTTGACTTAAGTCTCATTCCCTGATATAGAACCATTCTCTGACATTGCTTAGGTGACCAAGAACTTGAAATGAGACAGGCAAGGGATTTAGGGGAAAATCAAATTCTAGTGTTCTGCTAAAGGAACATAGCAATAAAATAACTCTTAATGACACTCTGCTACACTCACAGATCAATGCCTTCCTTACCCATCTTCAGAGAATCAACCTCCTGAAGCATAAGGGAACAAATATAGAAAGAAAATGTGCACAGATTGAGAGACCTTGGAACACTCAGTCCTAAAAGGGATGTCTCCATCAAACTCTTCTTTTCATGTATCATGGAACTCTGCTGACATAGACATGGAAAGAGCATTAGAGCCAGAAGAGATGGTGCACACCAAGGAAACACCTTCTAAACACATTAGTAACTATGCACATAAAGCTCATAAAGCCTGAGGTAGATTGCACAGGGCCTGAATGCATCTCCAACAGATGGGGTCCAAGAGTTGGAAAAAGAAGTAGATACATGTCCCACCCTTAAGTCCAGAGGCTGTGTCCAATTGATTACCACATGCAAATGAAAAAGTAGCTTTCTCCAACTTCTCACAGGGCACACAGGCCACGTGTGTGTGTGTGTGTGTGTGTGTGTGT